>NC_142685.1:71232348-71535378 GCF_056320005.1 Nelumbo lutea | reverse complement strand
AAACAAACTCTATATACCAAGAAAGAAGCATATTGTAATGTGCATTCTATTGAGTTATGAAAACGAATAAGCGAAGGATGCAAAGTAAAAGAGGAAAAGAAAAAGGGGTGGATTTGCTATTTTATTTAATGTAAGAGAGAGAGTTGGGGAAAAAAGCAGAAACCTCTTCATCTAGTCTTGATCGATAAGAAACCCCTTTATCCTTCTTTGCAAATAATAATTTTGGTATACATTGCAAAAATTCAGTATATTGTAATCACTGTTCGGCCAAGGGACTCTCACACCTTTAATACAAAAGCTTTAATTACCATTCAAAAAAATAGGGCTTCAAGAGGCCAATTGTAATGGGTCAAGTACCTCAGGGGGAGCTGTAGCTAAAAACTGAATGGGAGTTTAGCCAACGCTAGCCACCTCCTATGATAGCAACGTTATATAATTTTACCATGATTAATATTTTTGAAAGTAATAGTTTATCAGAGTTATTTTAGGAATTAGAAATCTTATTCAAGTGTCCTGGTTGCCTTAGTTTTTGAGTAAGAATTTATTTTCAGTAAGTTTCTTAGTTGAATTTTGGAGTCTACAAATGAAGAACCATGCCCTTATAATTAGTCTATAAATAGTCAGTGTAGTTGAAATTTTACAGTAGAAATAATGGAATAAGCATTTATTTTGAAGCTACCTATGGATAATAGTGTATTATCTTATTCTTTTTTCTATTTTTCCTCTAAAATTGCAGTCTTTCTTCTCTTTCTTCTCTGTTTCTGATCTAAATTTCTTTTTCTCCTAATTCAGATCCTTGATTTCCCCTCTTCACCACAACATTCATCCCATTAGCACTTCTTATCCTATATCACTATTGGTAAGTTACGAGTAGACTATGAAAGATGTTGGGTTATGAATCACAGCCTTAAGTGGAATGAATGCAATAGGAAGACAAAAGGGCAGCCCAGTGCACGAGGCTCCCGCGCGGGATCTGGGGAGGGACAGATGTACACAGCCTTACCCCTGCACATACAGAGAGGCTTGAATAAGAATTATCAGCTAGCTCATATCACAAGGCAATCTGGAATAATATGACCATGTTTACAATAGGTGCAGACATTCTTTTCCTTGCAATGAGAAGTGATGTGTCCAAACCCTTTCTTACTTCCTTGTGCAGTAAAAACTATATCAGCCCCAGAACCAATCAACTTTCCATCTATGTTCACAGAAGTCATTAGTCTCTCCCCTTAGCAACTCTCCCATCACAGAATCCAAATCTGAAACCTTGATATTCCATACACATGTCTAACCCTCATAAGAAACCAGTTGTCACCCTTTTCTTCTCAAAGTGCTTCTGAAGATACTTAACACACTCTGAGGAGTCCAAGGGATCAATATGAACCAGTTCATACCCTGGCCACAAGTCAAGAAGGCTGTTTGCATTCTTCTCATGGTTACAGCAATATAAGATACAATCATACAATCGAACTTAAAATCCAGAAACTATTTTTCCATCATCCAGCTTCCATTGTGAAATGGCCTTAGTATCAGTTTCATCAAGTTTGGTAACTGTCCCATTCAAATAACCTTCCACGCCTTTCCCTTCAACAAAGAAATCAAAAAGGAACTTTCACATGTTGTAGTTGGTTCCATCAAATTTCACCAGAATAATATCAACGTTCTCAACCATTCCAAATAAGAGATACAATCCAGAGAACGGGATGACAGCACTGAAACTGATTTCTCAAGGTGATTAACCACTCAACTTGAACAAGAAACAGTCCAAATACTAAAGTAAATACCACAGCACCCAAACAAGAAGGATTTTTCAAAAGAAAAACCCTTTACAGCAAAGCCGAAATGGTGATATAGAGAAAATAGCAGAGAAACCAAGTCCACTAATGTAATAAAATCAATCAACTTCAGTTTAAGAAGCCACAAAAGTGTTCCACCCTAAAGAGAAATCGAAATGCTCCAACAAATTGATACTTAGTGTTGACAATCCAAAAAAAGGTTTTCAGGACTGTTGAACTAAGAAAATAGATCAAAACCATTTAGAACAAATCTAAAATCTCAACCAAGTGACTGAGAAGCAAGAAGACCCTAGGCAGTCCCAAGAGGATAGAATCAGCCGATTAAGAGAAGGGAGATTCACCAACCTGTTAGGCGACTATTCCAGGAAAACTAGGATGTACTGTGCTGATTGAAACAGACTTCAAATAACCTCCAAACAAGAGCTCGAAAATACATGTCAAAGGCCTCGGGATTACCCTCAAACCGGAACAAAAAACTGAGATTACAAGCCAGTATCACTGACCTACTCTGGTACCATGTCCCTTCCCCAGTAAAACAAAATAAAGAATGTGTAGCATACAACAGGGACTATGACATACAGTACAACAGGGACTTCGCTCCATGGAGCACTATGGTCTTAAAGTAATAATTTTTTTGAAGATAAAATAAAAAAAAAAAATATTAAGGAAAAAGAAATACAACAGGCCAGCAGGGTGATAAGAAATCAGCACACAACTTCCACAACAGAGCTAAAAGACTTCCAAGACAACAACCAAAAATGAAACAAGACCCATCCACTGCAAAACCAGAGACAAAATAAAATTAAATCAGAATAACACCCTCGACCCAATACTTGAACCACTATTCCCCCACCCCACCCCACCCCCCTCCCAAAAAAAGGGAATAATCCAAGAGACTTCCCAATCTCCACCTGTCTATCCACTAGTCTAACAATACCCACTCTTTCCTTTTAAGAATTGCACTCCTTAGGAGACTCTTCACTTCCATAGCCCCCTAACTTCATTCCACCCTCTCTCCTTTCCCCTTCATCCTCAGATTGAGATTCTTTCGTCCTTCCTTCTCAACCACCTTTTCGATTACCTCCTTCTCGGCTACAATCTCTTCACCCTCCTTCTCTTCTATAATCTCTAGCCCATTTCATTTCCTCTTTTCCTTTGAGGACTCTACATCTACTTGATTGGATGGAAAAGGATCTGAAATCATGTTAGTCGGATCTAAATCCAAAGTTGTTACCTTATCTTTGTCTTTTGGTGTGGTTTGACCTTTAGCCTTGAAATTCAATCCTGTCCTTTTGTAGATTCTCTTGAATTTGTTGCTAGGGTCATCCCCGAATAGCCCTTCCTTAAGTTTGTGAAAGACTTTAGTCACATGAACAAACTGCTTGCTTCCCGACCCTTTGGGTTTTCTGAATTCCCCTGTTTTAAGTGTCATTAACAAGATTTTCTGAAATTCCTTCAACACTTTTCCTACCTAGATCCACCCCAATTTTCTTACTACAACCAATTTTCTTCAAACTTCCTCTTCGCACACCTGAACAAAATCCACTTCACTTGTATCGCCCCGAGAAGCCAGTTCCAACTCCCTGTTGTTAGTCGTTCTTGAATACCTCACTCTTCAACGCACAACCTCGATCACTTCATTTCCTTCGTTCTCAACTACATTTGTGGGGTTAGTTGTCAATAATCCCCACTAGTTCTCGTCTATCACAGATTTCTCTTGAATGATGCCATTGGATGAAGCCGGCAAAAGCAATTGAGGTCCATCTATAACCATAATTGGCATTGTTTCATCCTTCGAGTTTCTCAGATGACTTGATGAGCTCATCTCTCCAGAATAGATGAACCTTGGGGTCACCCATTCCCATATCACTTTCTTCCTCTTTCCTAAGCTCTTGGGGAGTTTTGAACCATGCTAGTTTTTTCACCTTCAACCAATTAAACTCACTACTCTTCCTCTTCCTCTTTCTAAGCAAACCAAATCCTGCAAAACTTTTTTGCTGCCTCAATCAATTCATAGGATAAACTTACTCATGACTTAAGAAAGATGATGGCGGACATAAACTTCTATCCATAATCGACCTTTGTATTAACAGTACGCAATCAAGAGGCTAACCAAAAGGATTGACCGACTCAGGCCCAACGTCTTTTAAAAGCCTACTTAGCCCATACATCTCACCGAAATAAGGCAATTGTTCAACACTTGTCCTCTCTACATTTTTTCTCTCAAAATTACCTCAATGCCCTTTGAGAGAATCGCCCTTTTATTCACCTCTTCAGCAAAATTTAAAATACTTTCCTCTTTCGTTAAACTCTCTTCACGTAGCAAAGCATTAAACCGTTCAACTTCCAAGACTGGCGCTTCCTCTCCACTCCCCATTCCTTTCCTCTTCCTTTCTGCCACATGTAAACCACCAAGCCAACTCATCATCTTCTTCAACCTTGGAATAGTCGTTCCACAACGCCGCTTCACTTTTCGTAGCAATCCAAACCTTCCTCCATCATCCTTCAACCCATAGGTCACATGAACAAGGAATGCATTCTGGTTTCACCCCAGACAATTTGACCTTTCCTGCATACAGATCTTCGAAGCAATAGTCTTCCAAAGATCCACCTAGCGCAAATACTATTCTGTCAATTGAATCCCCTTTCCAAACAAAGATCAACCCTGCATCAGATTTTATTGATGAATCTTCCACTGTTGTGTCTCCTACATTAACAATAGCCTTATCTACAGTAACAATGTATCTCTTCTCCTAGACATCATTTTCCACCTCCAATGAAAGCTTTGGCATATTATGTGAGCTATCATTGACAAGCGGCCCCTGTTTCTTCTGATCATCGCGGGCTATTGCTACACCCCTGTTGGGCTCCAAGCTCTCCTCCGTTTCTACAAGGCAATCAACTTCAACAAAAATTTCCACCATCTCCTCTCTCAGAGATTCTTAAGCAATGAAACAGAGCTATTTTTGCATTTCTTATGAAAACCTCAACCAGCCATTGCTTCCCGTCCCTTCCAGCAGGCAAATTATTTGCCAACGACCTTCTTTAGTGAACTCTGTTACAGTTACATACTAGCCTTTCTATTCCATTGTAGCACTGACTCATACCTTATATCTGCAAAGCTCATGAAACTTCTCCACCCTACCATTCTAACATAGAACACCGCCCCATCCACAAAGCCCTTTAGCCACTGTAGTGCTCCTTCAGTTAGAAGAATTATAGCTTTCCTTTCCTCCTTTAACTTCAGATACCTTTGATCCTGCCATCTACAATCCGCTAAAATCAGATTTTTTGCTTCAATCTGCAATGGCCTCCCTAATCACAAGCATCTTAGCTAAAGAGTAATAAGAAATTAGCAAGCGGTTCTCCTATGAGAGGAGTAATAATGTCCATGGACTTGTATCCACCTCCACCTCCATAATGCCCACAATTAGAAATCTTGATGGATGTTATTTTGCCAATCCAGGGAACCTAAGAATTACGAGGTGCCAGAGATCATCATAGTCAGGTTATCATTTAGTAGTCAGCCCTAGTAGGTTCAGGGAACTCAATTAGAGCAGAACCACTTTAAGTAATTCAAGGTTTTAAGATCTGCTAACTAATAGAAATCAAGCTTGAAGATGGAAGGAGACAAGTGATTGGGTGGATGAATCAAGAGGAAGAAAAATCTTGAATGTTCAGGCATGTATCAAGAGAAGGCAGTTTCCAAACAAGCAACCGGAAATATCATGTTCAGGTGAACTAGAATTTAGACGATCATCAAATGAAGCGGCTGATACATATGCAAGAGAAGGGTAACTAAAGATAAACTGTACTTGGGGCCTACCAATCATGGGTAGGCAGTATTGTTGAATTTTTCAGCATTCACCTATGTTTGCGGTGAAGGCATAACTATAATATTTGTAATTAAAGGGAGAGCTTAGTGGCTTTTCTTTTCTCTTCATCCGCCAAATCATGTACCATTTCTACTCAATAATATTACTTTCGAGACCATTTCCCACCTACTAATATCCCGCCCTTTTGTGCTTTGTGTGTGGGAGTATTTTTGCTCTCTTTCCGAATGTGGGTGGATTCCTCCTCAACACGTGGTGAGTCTCTTCATCCAGGCCTCTTGAGGCAGCCAAAGAAAAGGGAAAGGATAATGTGGAAAGCAGTCAGAGCAGCAGTGGTTTGGACTATATGGGAAGAAAGGAATGGGAGAATATTCAATGAGAAGAGCAGATACAAGGAGGAAATCGTATATTCCATAAAGATAAGAGTTGCACACTGGGTAAAGATAATGGAAATCTTTCAAACTTTCTTGGTCAATGATATCATAAGAACTTGGGCAGAAGTGGCACAATTTGCTAAAAGAAATAGATTAACCATGGAATGGAAACTTCCAGCAATTAACTTTGTAAAACTAAATTGTGATGGGAGCTCTTTAGGTATTCAAGTGATGGCTGGTATAGGGGGAATATTTCGGGATTCATCTAGCAAGGTTTGGCTTTGTATTCTGGCCCTATAGGAGAAGGTGATCCACTAAAAGCTAGTTGATGGCACTACTGCAAGGACTAAGGTTTGCAAACAGTATGGGTTCAATTATTGGAAATGGAAGAGGACTCCCAAGTGGTCATTTCCTGGACAAGATGCAATAGTCATGTTCCCTGGATCTACAGGCATGCCTTTAGGGAAATTAAAAGCCTATCAAGGGAGTCAAATGTTGCTTTTAAGTATGTGAAAAGAACTGCAAATGAGATGGCGGATGCTCTAGCAAAACAAGGGGTTAATCGGCAAAAAATGTTTTTGGCAAAGTGTAACTCATTTTGTTTTATAGGATGACTGAATCTGCCGAACTTATTATACTCATTTAAATTACATACTTTTTTTTTATATTTCTCATTTAAATTACATATTTGATAAAACCCACTTTGCTGATCAAAAAAAAATCAAGAGGAAATATATGTTTTTCCTTTAGTCAGATATTTATGAGTCAAACACTTCGAATCATCCGCTCAGCTCGGCTACATTGCCACCATCACCTTCAACCTCTCCGTGTATCTTGTCTTAATCCAGCATCTTTTTGGAACATGTAAAGCTGTGTCAATATACCAATAAAATCTGGTTTAATCCCCTTCATTTTTTTACTCTAACTTGCACTCTTTAAATCTTTCTCTGTTTGGTTGCAACAAAAAAATTCATTAACAGTCATAACTTCACCAATATTTCAAATGAGGTTCAGTAGAAAAAATGGCTCAACTGAGAGCATAGACAACACTGTAAAACAGACAACTTCTATAAATAGTGGAAAATGGATTACAATAACATAAGTGTGAAATATGAGACCACAAGAACAAAGCACCAAGAATAGAAATAACAAAGAAAATAAATATGTATTATTTTTCTTCCCAATCAGTTGAAAATATGCACCTTATTTTGAATTCATTAGGAAATCAATTCAGAGAAAACAGAACTGACTTATCCAATCAATATAACCAAAAAGGTCCATCTCAGCTTTAAATGGAATATATTAATCAATCAAAACTCAAAAGTTTGAAACGAATATCACCTTTGGCTTCAATTTCTGTTCATGATCTTTTATGTCCTTCAATTCCTGTAACCATAAAGAAAATACGCAAATAAAAAGGACAGATTACACAGATAACAATAATGTAATAAGCAGGTTACAAAAAATGCCGTTAAAGAATGATTACCTTTTCTAATTGGCAGATCAGCTGTTGATGATCAAATGCTTCTTGGCGTGACTTACGTAAGTCCTCCTCCAAAGATGCTACTCTTGCACGTAATGATGCAACCTCCTCCTAAATATAGATAAAAGAAAAAGAAGAAAAAACTGTGAGAAAGAAGCAACACATCATTCTACTAGCAAGTGGATCTCATTTTCAGCATAGACTCCAAGAAAACCTAGAGAAAAACATGCATATTTCAGTAAAACAAAAATCAGCATAAGAGAACTTATCACCAGATATTCAAAAAGCTCAGCAAAGTAGCACACTACCTCTAAAGAGACGACCTCATCTGTCCCAAGATGCTCCCTTAGTCGACATTCCTGCAAGACAACATCAGTTAGCACAGTAAACATAACAGGAATTGCAAATAAGGCCAAGATAAATTTGAAGCATCCAGGGTCTAAGAAGAATACACCTCTTAACATTTGGGATATACATTTTTCTGTAATAAAATAAAAAGAGAAGTACACGGTGACAAGAAGTCACCAAAAGAAGAAACCCAACACTCAACAAATTAACTCACCAGCACCTAGAATTCAAACCAAACCAAAACCCTGCCATCAGCAACCCAAAACACCAAAGGGCAGTCCAGTGCACAAGGCCCCCACAAATGGGGACTCTGGGGAGGGACAGATGTACTCAGTCATACCCCTGCACATATAGGCCTGTAAACGGCATTCGAAAATCTGTATTTAAATCCAAGATTCGGCATAATCAAATCGAATTTGGATAGTTCAAATCGGATATTCGGTCAAATTCAAATATGTTTTCTTACCGATTAAATTATCTGATCTAATCCAAATATGCATTGATTTGATCTGATTTTTTTTTTTTTGAAGAATAAAAAGGAAATTCATTAAATTGAAAAAATGCAGTACATCCCAAAATGCTGGTTGTCTAGATGACAAACCATCTGTGCTTAACAGAATTACACTGAAAAGGAATCAAATTACATGGATTCAATTCCTAAGTGTTCCAGAAGTTCTCTAACAGATCTGCCTTGTGCACTTGGTCAAACTCTGGAAGACTTAGGGCCCAGGCTGAAGTCATATTGTCACTCCTGCTATCAGATATTTGATGTTTTTTTACTTGTCTTCAAATACTCTTCTGTTCCTTTCTTTCCAAATGGTCCAACACACTGCAAATGGAATACAGCTCCACAAGATTTTGGCTTTCTTGCTTCCTCTGATTTTAGGCCACAAGGAAAAAATCTCTGCCGATGTCGCGGGATGAAAACAGCCATTCCAAACAGATGAGAGAAAATTTTCCACATAAAGTTTGCCAAATTAGTGGAGAACCGTTTCCTCTGCTTGGCTGCACATATAGCAACAGTTTGCAAGCTGCAAACCTCTGGATTTCAGATGATCGCAAGTTAAGATACTATCATGTGCCACCAGCCAGGCAAAAGCCTCTACCCTTGGGGGAACAGGATTGCCCCAAACACCTTTTATCTGATTTGAATCCCTACCATCTCTAGAGCCATGTAAAAGGACTTAACTGAAAATCATCCTTCTTTGCAATCTTTCCAACCATAAACCATCTGTTGTGTCTCTGGAAATGTTAGCCTCTTCCAATTTCTCCAATAGCTGAATGCATTCTCACTTCGTGGTCCAATAAAGGTCTTCTAAACTTTGGATTCCAGACCACTTTTGATCCGATAAATATCCAAACCGATATATATATAGTATATATATATAGTAAAAGAGAAACTTCCATTCTCTAGATCTCAACTCTTGATTCATCATCTTCCTACCTCTCTTATTCTCACTTGCATTCAAAAAATCAAAACCCTAACCCTTCCTTCGCTGCTACCCAAGCAACCACCAACAGCTACATCAACAACTCAGCGGTCGAGCACCAGTCACCAGCCACCGCCTCTCATCCTCTATTCCTACCTTTTCTTCCATCTTCTTCCTCCATCACTTTTTTCTCTCTCTTCAATCTCTTTCTTTTCCCCTGTTTCTTTTCTTTTGATTCAGATTATTGGAAGTGTGATTTACAACTTGGTATCAGAGCAAGTTCTCACCTTCTTTTCTTTCTTTTCTCTTTGCCCATATATAATGTGTGTAGAATTGGTCGGCCGATTAGGAAGCAACTTATGTAGCCCAGTTGGGAGGGTTTTTGGAGAGGTTTTGTGAAGCTTTTCATCCCCAAATGAAGCCCAAAAAAGGTTCTTGGAGTTTTTTCCTGAAAACCCTAGACAACTAGAGAAAACTAGTTACAAGTCCTAAAGACGCTTTGAAGCTAGCGCTTGGGGATCAAAGGGTAGCCTTTTGATTTTCACTATGGGTGATTTGAGTTGGACAAGGTTCTAGAACCACTGGTAGGAGCGGTTGAACTTTCTCCTCTTCTCTCATTCGGGCGGATCCTGTGAAACTCTAGATTTAGCTTTTTGAAGAGTAGTTTTTTGCTTGAGATAGCAATTCTAGCTTAGTTGAGACTTATTTTGATCTTCGTTTCACTCAATGGAGCAAACTAGACAAAAACCAAATATCCCACAAAAACTGGGTTTTGACATGGAGGGTCAATGGAGAATCTTTTTGGGGCAGTGACCACAATCTTTTTGGGGCAGTGACCACTGTAAAGCTGGATGGGGTCAATTATTTAGTCTGGTTTCAATATATTAAGATAAATGTGTGTAGTAGAGGTAATGGGGTTACATCACTGAGAGCAAAAAGAAATCAGGGGAGGGCAACCCAACCTATGAGAAGTAGATGCAAGAAAATTACATAGTAGTGGGTCAGTTAGTAGGAATGGCAACAGGGTGGGTTCGGGTCGGGGATCATATTCCCCATCTCCGACCCCGATTCTGAAATGAACCCCCATCCCCATCCCCGATCCCTGTTGGGGATAAAATGGGTCCTCCATCCCCGACACCTGACGGGGATGGGTTCGCCGTGGGAACCCGAATCCCCAAAATATTTTTAGATAACAGTATTTTTTTGAAAAATAAATTTACTTAAAATAAATAAAAAAAAACTCAAATTATAAATAATGCTTTAAATGTGTTTTGATATGTAGAAATAATATAATAATATATATTTAATATAAATAACACTTAATATATATATAATCGGGGTCGGGGCATAAGGCGGGTACCACAATCCCCACCCCCAACCCTAACTGGGGATTCCTATTAATCCACGTCCCCATCCCTGACCCGATGGGGTTGGGGATGTTGGGTCCCAATCGAGGATGGGGAAAATTGCCATCCCTATCGGTTAGTGAATTCTATGCAGCCATATATTAGCCAACACTACTTGTGGATGGAAACCACAAAGGAGGTGTAGGATAGTATCATGAAGACCTATTCCCAAAATTTGAATGTTGCTCGAGCTTACAAATTGAAGAATGATGTGAATAATCTAAGATAGGGGGAGAGGCCCTTAGTCGTTTCCTTCTCCATGCTAAAATCTCTTTAGTTGGAGATTAATTTCATGGAAATTGTGGTTCAGGGCCGTGTTTTAAAAGCCGCAAGTCGCAAGGCGAGGCACACGCCTTTTTAAGAAAGGCACAAAATTACAAAAATAAAATAAAATAAAGCTAAATTTTAAAAAAATGTCAGAATTTTCAAAAAAAATGCCACAAATTTTAAAAAAAATGCAAAAAATATTAAAGCATAATGTTAATAAAAATATAAACTTTAATTTTAAAATAAATGATCTAAAAAACCTATTATCTAAAATTAAAATGCATAAACATAACATGAAAAGCGTATTCAAATGAAAATTTAAAAATAAAAGCAAGCATAAAGCATTTTCAAGCATGTAAAACCCACAATCTCTTTTTTTCTTTAATTGCATTGCTTCAAGTAGTTATGTGATGTAAAACATATTGCATTCTTGATTCTATGAGTCACCTTTGTAGCATGCCCCTCGAAGCAAGCCCAAATAACTCTATGTTAGGGTCTGAAATTCTTATTTCTCACATAAAAAATAATGATTTTACAACTTTCATTGCCTTTTAAGAAGATATTTTATTGCAATGAATGAATGAACAACATAAGCAAAAAGTGCAAAATTTAAAAAAGGCACACCTAGGATGAGGCGCAAGGCGCATCAGGCACACGCCTTTTGAAAGAGGTGCGCCTAGGACCTAGGTGTGGCTCATACCCCAAAATGAGCCTCACCTATGCGCCTAGGCATGCCTTTTAAATCACTAGTTCGGGGGAATACAAAGGATGTTGAAATGCATAGGAAGCTGGTGGAAGGAATTCGGGTTTTTTAGTTCTTTACCAGACTCAACCTGGAGTATAATATTGTGAGACAGAATGTTTTGGCAAAGGATGAGGTGACTTTATCTCAGGCTTATGCTATGGTGAGTAGTGAGGAGAGCAGGAGACAGGTTTAGTCTGTAGAGCTATAGATAGATCACTATGATAGTTCAGGATGAAGTCGAATGTCAGCACTAGGAAGAAAGATGTTTGTGAATACTACAAAAAGCCTAAGCATACTAAAGACACTTGTTGGAAGCTACATCCAGAGCTTATACCTACCAGACTCAAGAATGCAAACAGTGGAAAAATATTTGAGAATGGGAAAGGTGGAAATGCAAATGTAGCCACCTCCTCACAAAGTGAACAAGGGCATAGTGGTGAGAAGTTAGTGGGGCAGCAACTAGCAGCCACCAAGGCTGAGTATGAGAGTATGGTTGAATAATTGGTCACCTAGAGTCTACTGCTACAACACCCACCTCATTAGAGACAATTCCCTCTTCATCCGCATATGCCCATTCAGGTATTCGTGCTACTACGAATCATGCTTCTATCTCAGGTAATCATAAGATCCCTTGGATAACTGGTTATGATGCCTCTTACCATATGACTAGTGTGTCCCATTTATTTTTCAATTTACCAACTTTTATCTAGTCGAGATAAAATCACCCCTATTGCTGGCTCTCTTGCTCCTATCTCTAGCAAGGGAAACATTAGAACTTCAGGCACCCTCACCTTATCCACAATCCTTCATGTTCCAAAATCAAACACTAATTTGCTTTCAGTAAGTAATTTGACAAAATCCTTGAATTGAGTGTGACCTTTTTTCCCTTCTTACTATGCTTTTAAGGTCATGGACTCACAGAAGGTGATTCGGAGTGGCCATTAGGCAAATGGGATATACCTGTTGGCCATGCCTGGACAAAGTCAAGTATCACCTACGGAGCAGCTTTTGGTTCTAATGTGGCAGAGTCAAACAGTCGTATCATGTCATGTCATTATCGTTTGGGTCATATTTCTTTTTCTTCGAGTCTTTTGTTTCTAGCTTTGTTTAAAGAAACTAAGTTGTCAAAGCATTGTAGAAACTCTTAGTCTACAAGTAATAAAAGATCTACAAATCCTTTTCATATTGCTCACTCTAATGTGTGGGGGCCCTACCATTTACCTTGCATGGATCGTTATAAATATTTTATTTTGTTTATTAATGATTTTTCTCATTACAACTAGCTTTATCTTATGTGTTTCCATGCTAAAGTACCCAAACTTGTAAAACAATTTCATGAATTTGTAATTACCCAATTTGATACCCACATCAAGATATTCCGATCAAATAATGCTAAAGAATATTCTGAGAAAGATCTTGTTCCATACTATAAGAAAGATCATATTCTTGTCCCCCTCTAATGCAATAGGGCTAGAACCAACTATCACAAGATAGAAAGAGAGAGAGAGAGAGAGAGAGATCCTACAAGCTTCATGAGTGCAAACCTAAAATCTTTGTTTTTCAGGCATCATGACAGTTGAAATATTTTTCTAGTTTAGCAATCCAATCAACGAATGCTTGTTGGTCTTCATCTCCCTTGAAATTAAGCACTTCCCTTTCTCTTCTAACGTTCTTGAAAACCTTACTCCTATGACTGACATTACTAGATCTATTTTCTTCCACTGAATTCTCAAGTAAATCAATTATAGACACTTCATATGGTTCAAAAAACCTATCATCATTGATTTTATAGCCATGAGATTGGTTAAATGACACCTCGGGCCTATAGAATCGATCACTTTGTGAGAACATGGTGACTAACCATTAGCTTTGATACTAAACTAATGCAGTAGGGCTAGAACCAACTGTCACAAGATAGAAAGAGAAAGGGAGAGGGGGGAGAGAGAGAGAGAGAGAGAGAGAGAGAAATCCCAAGGAATCACTCCATACAGAAAACTTACAAGAGAGCTCTAAAGAAATCTACATTCATTCATTAGCTTCAAAAGGAAAAGAATACATCTATTTATACAGTGACTGGTGTGGCCTGGAATATAGTTCACCATAATTACAAAAATGCCACTCCTTGTCTTACGTACGCATCAAGAAACACAATAACTTTCTATCTGCTAATGCAAATAAACTGAAAATTGAAAGACAAGCACTACTAAGCTAGAGGAACAAGATGTTATGGCTCAAGCCCACATGGGACAGGTCAAAATGACGAAAATACTCATACTGTCCAAATATACAGAAATACAGAATTTCGGAAAATTCCGAACTTGATTCTTCAGCTCCTGCATCACCCTTCCCCACTTAAGTGTCTAATCCAACACGTCCAACCTTGATGTATCTTCTCTTCTCTTTTCTGTCAGAATACACATTCCACATGGCTACTATGTCGTATCTGTCTAATATATACATAAATCTATGCATACATATTAAAGCATCAAACTATATAGCATATAACGTATTCATTTGCACGTGTATATATGTACAATGACTATTAAAAAAGATTGCATACCTTATTTGATGTGTTCTCAAGCTGACCATTTGATGGTGAAACTGTGGAAGGTGAAACTTGTAATCGTGTTTGATCACTAACCCTTGAACCACGTCCTCGGCTTGTAACAGAGCGTCCCCTTCCACGACCTTGCTTTTTCCTATTTATATCCTCTATACCAGCTTTTGTATCTATGGTTTCCACCACCTTTATCCTTCCTTCGGATACTCCCTGTTTATCATTCTTTAGAATTACCATACAATTTTTAGAAACCAAAGGAAACATACGGCCAATAGAAAGACTTGAGCAAAATACTTCCAACAGCAACCATACTTAAAGCATGCCCTTCAGAAAAAGAAATAAAAATAAAAGGCAATGTAGTTAATCCTTGCATTCTAACAAATGGATCATGAGAAACACCCAAAAAGTGTAGGCACACTACTAAACAATGACCAAAACTAAGTTACTAGAAGCATAAGGGGGGAGAAGAAACAATGAGTTTTTGGAGAATCATGGAATAGTTGCTTAAGGAATTTGTACGCCACAGGCCCAGGTGGAAATGGCTTTTGGTCCTTGAGCCTCTGCCTAGAATATTTGGTTTTTATATTACTCACTACTCAGGCTGGGCTTGCACCCAAGCCATAGATAGCTAAAGTCCAACTGAACTAATCCAAGCCAAGCCCAACAGTACATACATACAACTAAGCATTTTTGGTAATAAATAAAAAAAAAGAAAATTTTATTAATAAAAGGAGCAAAAGTACATCAGGAGGGCGACGAGAGGAATTGGTAGGCATTTTTTATCAGCAAGAAATTTATTGCATTAATTAATTACAACTAATATAAGAGTAGAGTTTGATGACCATAGAGTCATCCCAAGTAATGTTGGCTAGATTACAGAGAAGCCCAAAGCAATTGTTGCCTTTCCACTCCTTGTTTAGCAAGGGAATCAGCTAATCCAATTTGCTCACCATTTTACACACTTGAAATCAGCATTTAGTTATCTTGCAAACCTTTTTTTTATGAATAACAGAAACTGATTTATAATAATAATAAAAATAATAATAATAAAGAAAGTGTAGAAAGGGGATAAAGGGAGAGATAAACTCTCTTAACTCTCCTAAATACAAACATAATTACAATACATCCCAAAATAAATCATCCCTTCCCAATGTTTGCTTTGCTAATGCATCACCGAATGAATTAGCATTCCTTTACACCCATTGCACATTGATTTCCATTCCCTAAGACAGCCAAGTACTCATTTTCTCATTAATATAGAACCATCATCCAGCCTTCTCTTCCTTATTCAACCACTCAATAGCTAACTTGGAGTCCCCCTCAATTACTAGCTTCTGAATGTTCAACTTTGTTGCCCTTTGAAGACCTTCCAGTTCCAGCACAGCCATTATTCCAGCCCTCAAAGAATCTCCAACACCAAACAATCCCGAGTAGATAGCAATGATTCTTCCTTCGTCATTTCTAAAGACAACCCCTATGCTTAAGGGACCCAGACTTCCTTCACTACTCCCATCAAAATTCAGCTTAATAAAGCCACATGGAGGAGGGGACCAAATTCAGTTATCTTGCAAGCCTTGCAACTTCCCTGTAAGCATTCTTGAGAGTCCAAGGGATATGTTTGTTAAATCTTGCCCAAGAGATAACTACTTTTGAATTCCCTTCCACCTCCATTTGTGAGTTTCCACTCCATTCCTATTCTTTCTTTTTCTCTAGAGGACTATGCTACCTTCTTCCATGCCCTAAGGAGATCTTTTTTTTTTTGAAGAATAAAAGGAAAATTTATTAAAGAGAAAAAAAATATATACAATAGAAGGTGATAAGAAATCACCTAGAGCAAGAAACACCCACGGGAAACCCAAACAGGCCTAAAAATACTACACCTCACAAGCAAAATAAAACCCAAACAAACTCCAAAAAAAAAGAAACCCAATACACAAACCCCACTAAAGCAGAAACCGCCGCCCAATTCTAAACAAAAGCAAAACCTTTCTAGTTGTCAACATCAATCTTCATCTGTAGTGTAAACACATCCTCTTGATTTGAGAATTCCTCGTCTCAGTCTTTACTGCCTTTCAAAAGTACTTTGGCCTTCATTTTCTCTTCCTCTTTTTTCATTCAAATTATTCAAAATCCCTCCTATCAACTAATTTTTGGATATCATTAATTGTGAAGTTCCGAAAGCACTCCAAGGTTTTAATCCAAAATGCAACCTTTATTTTTTATGGCCACTATTACTTCCTCCACAGTTCTACTCTTTCCATTGAACATTTTGTTGTTCCTCTCTTCCAAACAACTTCCGCCTTAATTGCTTTCCACATTAATCTCCCCTTTTTATTTAGTTGCCTCAAGAAATTTGGGTTGAAAATGCCCACCACCTCTTGAGGAGGGACCACCCACATGTAGCCAAAAAGAGAGCAGAAAGACTCCCAAATATGAAAAACAAAGGAACAGGAGATTAATAAATAGGATAAGGATTCTCCACTATCCCTACAAAGGAAGCACATATGAGGAGAAAGGCAATGAGAGGGCCTTCTATTCTGCAGCATACCATAGCTTTCCAAGGAAGATTTCCCAACAGAAGGCTTGAATTTTGGTGGGATAGGCTTACTCCAAAGTCCAAATTTCTTTTATCGGGAAGCCCACCTCTTGGGAACTAGGAAGGGCTAAAAGCTTGAAAAAAGAGGAACAAGTGAAGAGTCCATCAAGAGAGCCAGTCCAAATTCCATAGTCTTCTAAGGTTGAGTCCAAAAAAGTCTCCAACAAGTCAAGCAGGTTAATCAGTGCACTGCATTCACTCTCCCTAGGGCCTCTTCTAAAACCAAGGTTCCAGTTAAGACCTAAAGGAGAGGAAGTTCCTAATGGACACCAATTCACCCTTGAGGTTAGAGAGGGCAAAGAGTTCAGGGAATTGATCTTTTAAAGGTGTTTCCCCTATCCCAAGGTCTTTTCAAAAACGTCTGTTGCCACCCATGCCCACATCATTGAAGATAGAGCTAATAAAAGAAGGGTGTACCTCATGAATTGCTTTCTAAGGAGAAGCTGAAGTTGAGTGATGATTAAGTTTTGCATTCCAACCATTACCCTCCAGATCATGAATGCTTACTATTACTTCATGCCATCCACAACCTATCTCTTTTAAACGAAAATCTCCACAGCCACTTTCCCAACAAAGCAGGGTTTCTAAAGACGGCATTTCCTAATCCTAGGCCCCCTTTTCACCTTTGGTTTGCAAACCTGTTCCCACTTAACCAAATGATCTTCTCTTTCCTTTCCCGACTCCCACAAGAAATCCCACATATTTCTCTAGTTGATTTGCAATCTTGGTCAGGATACGGAAGGTGGATAGGAAGTAAATAGGTAGATTTGCTAAAACAGCTCTTATCAAGGTAATTCTTTTCCAAAGGACTAGCTTCTTAGCAAACCTCTTTACCACCGGCTTCCAAAAACCATTGGATCTTGGGTTTCTCCCAAGGTAGACCTAGACAGGTTATAGGCCATTTCCTAACTTCACAACCCAGCACCTCCACAAAGCTTAGAAGTTCCCTTTCTTCCAAGTTGATTCCAACAATACCACTTTTATTCCAGTTTATTCTCAATTTTGCGATTTTCAAAAGTTTCCAATCAATGATTTCAAATTTCTTACCATGCCTAGGTCAACATCCACAAAAACAGAATTGTGTCATCAACAAACTAAAAATGGGAGACAATTACTTGATTTCTGTTGATCCTCCAACCAAACCCTGTGCATCTGCCTCCATCTTGGTTACTTATTTGCAATTTGTAAATGATATCCTAGTTTTTTGTGATGAGGATAGCAGAGATGGGGTGGAAAACTTGAAATTAGTAGTAAAAGTCTTTGAGAAAATGTCCAATTTGAAGATTAATTGGTCTAAAAGTTTACTAGATAGCATCAATGTAGAAGAGGGTGAGCTAAGGGTTTAGGCAAAATCTTTAGGTTGTGAGAGAGGGGATTAGCCTTTGGAGTATTTAGGTTTACCTCTAGGTGACAACCCTAGAACAACCAGTTTTTGGACCCGAGTGGTGCAAAGGTTTGAAAAGAGAAAAACGAGCTGGGAAATGAATCACATTTCATTAGGTGAGAAAACTAACCTTAATTAAACCCACTTTGCCCAACCTTCTGGCGTGTCTATTTTTAGGATGCCCCAAGGAGAGGTGAGGAAAATTTAAAAAAAAAATTATGAAGGATTTTCTAATACCGAAAGGAAGAAATATCACTTGGCGAGATGAGGGAAGGTGGTAAAATTGAAAGTATAAAGCCTAGGAATTGGAAATGTGAAAAAATGTGGCTTTGTTAAGCAAATGGCTTTAGAGGTTCCCTAAAGAAAATGAAAGATTGTGGTACAAAGTTATAACAAGTATCCACAGGCTGTCAAAGAATGGATGGGATGTTGGTTGCCTGCATAGAGCTACTTTGTTTGCTCCTTGGAAAGCTATCCATTATATCCTTCCTGCCTTCCTCAACCACATCAGGTATGATTTGACATCGGTTCAAAAAATTAAATTTTGGGAAGATATTTGGGTTAGGGAGCATCCTCTGTCTGAGATCTTTCCATCCCTTTTACATCTCCATCCCTTTTTCTATCTTTGGGGTGCAGGTGGAATAAGCTTTGCTTGGTGCCATCGAAGAGGAAGAATAATGTAGCGGTGTGCAAGAGCAGCTCTGATATAGACAATGTGGGAGGAAAGAAATGCAAGGATTTTCCAACAGAATGAGAGAAGTAAACAAGAACTAAAGGAGTGTATCTTGTATAGTGCTATCCTGTAGCTGAAAATCTCTGGATCTATTTCATCAATTTTCTTTTGATGATCTTTGGAGGAGTTGAAAAGCAATGACAAGCTCCTCCTCCTCCCGAAGAAGAGGATGTGTATGAGTTAGCCACCCCCTCTTGAAGGCTTTATGAAACTAAATTTTGATGGTAGTAGCCAAGGTAATCCAGGTCCCTCTAGGATGGAAGGGGTTTTAAGGAATGAAAGTGGAAGTGTGGTTCTCTTATACTTGAGACCCTTAGGAGTGGGGGACTCCACCAGGACAGAATTATTAGCTGCCCTTCAAGGGGTTCAATTTGCAGTACAGATAGGAGTGGAACCAATGTTTTAAAAACCGACCCGGAGGCCAAACCGTTTTTGCCTCCAAGTCACGGATCACCAATTCGACCGTTCAGGTCGAACGGGTCAGACCGCCCCACATGTATGTGCGTATGTGTATAAATATATATTTTATCAATAAATAATGTATAACTATGCTTTAGATATGTTATATATATTTTTATATTTAATTTATGTTTTTCAGTTCAGTATTTATTTTTATTTATAAAAAACTAAAATTTGCAATTTGAAGCCAAAATGGTTTTTTTTTGCGAAAATAGCAGGGCAAGGAGCCCACTTGGGATGCATAGATCTCAAAAAGTTACCCAAAATCAAAAAACGAGATCACCCCAATTAGACATTGAAGTGCAAAGTTATGACCCCCGAAAGTTTACATGCATTGAGTGTGCAACCCGCGATCTTGTGACCGGGTCGAACGGGTCAACGGTTGAACCAGCCAGGTCAGATGGTTCTTGACCAAGTCAACAATTTTTTTACTGCCTAACGGGTTTTGATTGAACCAGACCCAGAATCCTGGCCTAGTGACGGTTCAAATGGTTCAACCGGCCAGGTCAACAGCAAGTTGAAAACACTGAGTGGAACAACTACTAATAGAAGGAAATTCCAAGGTGGAATATTATATTTTTTTCTAGAAGGTGAGGAATTCAATGCAGTCACTTGACAACAAGTATCTTGCAATTTTCTATTGAAAAAAATCCTGGATAACTGTGACTATATACTGCAATACAAGCTACAATAATTGTATAGAAGACCAGCAATTCCAGAGTTCTTAATAAAATAAGTCACTAGAACATACCTCAGAGTGTTCAAAAACAGTTGACTGATCATCCTCATCAAGCCTTTGCCGTTTCTGGTTGTTCGGTTGTATAAGAAATTCCCCTCCATTCTGCAACCATGTTATAAAAACATAACCCTCCATTCTTCAGTTCCCAAGCATGTTTCAGGGGTGGGGGAGATCAAAAATGAAAAGTTGAAAGATAGGATCATAACCATGTATATCAAGATTATCAATAGATGGAGAGAATTATATATAAATGATTTCTGATAAGGTGGAATATGACAGAAAATGCATCAATGAGCACATATAAAGCTAAGTATAGCATCTTTCTTTTCATTTTCCTCCCTTTTGATTCATGATATCCAGGGAGAACGTGAAGCCTCCCATCTCAAACGCATACCCAAAATGCAGAAGAATCCAATGCAAGAAGCAAATTATAGGTTTACTTCCTACTCATTTTAGGCAATCAGAAATTGAGACAATAGTTTATAAGCATATGGTACAAAATTAATAGTCCAACTGAACAGAAAATTGGAGAAATGAAAACCAGAAGGGACTTGCATCATCATCAGAATCGCTTGAAATTGACGGCTCGGCCGAGTCCTCTGTTGCTCCAAATTTTGTCGAAGAAGCAGATGGCCATGTTGCCTGTGCAGGTGTAGTCGAGGAGCCCTTTCCCGCCATCCTAGCTTCCAGCTTAGCAAGCTTCGTCGGGAGAGATGGATTTGACTGATTCGAAGAATTGGAGAAATGAATGAGCATATCCTCCGACATGGCGAACTAAGACAAAAGCAAACAGAAATGGCTCCAGAAAACTAGTTCAGATTAACCACTACAAAGAAATCCCTCCTATACTTCTCAGGAGTGAAAGTCTCTGTGAAGAAGAAATGGCTTAAAATGCGCCTTTGTTGCTAAAATGCGCCCCAACCATGGTCAAGAAGAGGGAAAAATCCTTAGAAGCGACATGATTTGATTCAGTAAGTTGGGTCGGTAATGAAGGGCTACTGAAATTGCTATAAATGATCGGAATCCAAACGTTGCATACCAGACGATGGGGAACAGAGACAACAGCAAATTTAGAATTTTAGGGTTTGTATTTAGTTTTCCCCAGAACCGAATAAGGGGAACCGAAGGGAGGGAAAGATCTTTCAAAACTACGGGGGGTACTGAGGAGAATTTTGGACGAGTAAAATGAGGTTATTTCTATTCTAGTTCTAGTTGTTTTGTTCTTTCGGCGAAGAAAACTAGAAAAAGGGGCTGGTTTGGTGAGTGAATGTCACAAGTGAGTAAAGTAGACAATCCTCTATGGGCTCATGGCCAAGGGGGTGGCTTGTGAGGATGGGAAGGGAAACTCTGGTGCCCTAGATTGAGAAATGTGAGTGACTGCCAGGGTGGTGGCATATGGGGATATGTAGAAGAGACACATGAGAGTTTGCTTTGTATTTTTTTTCTTGGGTAAATTATAAAGACCTCCTTTGTACTATGGGATTTGTGGCAAAATCCCTCTTATACTTTTTTTTGCGATAAAAACCCCTTAAATTTTGATAATTAGACAAAGACCTCTCTCTATCTGCACTCCGGATTCAGTGCGTTTGGACTCGAAGGGATTTTCTCTTCGAGCCCATTAAAATTTTTACACGTCATTCAGTGCTTTACCAACCATTACTTACAACCTGCTGAAATTTTGAGTGACAAAAATAATTTTAAATAAAATTTGATAACTCTTTAAAACTAATACGACAGAAATTTCCAAAGCCCTCATGTTCTCAGACTCTAACCTTTTTCAGCAAACTGCACCATTAACAGCAATAAGCCTTCGTCAACGGTGTTCAACCTACAACAGAACGGCGACAGGCAACATAGCGATTGTGGATTTTAACGGTAGCAGCAACGGTGTTAGCGAAAAGTTTCAAACATCAAGAATATTCAAAGGAAAGCTAATATCTATGTCTAGGGTTTTTCATCTTTCCTTCTTGAATTCCAATGATAGAATCATTTTTTTATTTTCTTTTTAATTTTAGCAAATAGTAATGTTGTATGAATGTTTGGAAATTCTTTTCCTCTGTATCTATTGAGTATTTCTTTTTGGGTTTTTTGTGCTATTTTACACTTGTTGCTTGAATTAACATGTATTCATTGTTCAAAAAACCCCAACCATTAATGGGAATATCAAGTCTTCTTGCGGTTATGACTTTGGATATGCAAGACAAACCCAAGGCACAAGGTTGTCTTCTTCTTCTTCTTCTTCCATGCAAATGTTCTTCTTTATACGAACAAAAAAATCTAAAGCCCCCATGTTCTCTTCTCTGTTCTTAGACTTAGACCTTGCTCCCTCAATCAATAACAACTGTAGTTTATCCCTGTTTTGGCAAGCCAAATGGAAAAATGAAATAAAGAGAACTAAAAACAGATAAGATCTCAACATCAAAAGAACCGTTCAGGGGTGCTCTGTTCTATTATTGTTTCATTTTCCTCATCGATTTTGCTAACTTGAATCACCCGCAACGATGGGATTAAATCAAGGCAAATGATAAGCGAGAACCAGATTTTAACGTCCGCATGAGGTGCCTTGGCCTTAGGCTTCTTCAGTCCAAGCAATTATACCAAGCAGTGTCTCGGTATATGGTACAATAACATTTTCGTGTCAGTTCCACAAGTACCATATCCTGAGCGAAGTCAAGTGGCTGATGCATCAATACCCAGATGAGGAACTAAGCATAAACATGATCGACCATAGCTTGGGTAGCGCGCTAGCCATGCTACGTGCTTATGACATAGCAGAGACGGGCGTGAACGTGATAGAGGATGGCCAGGCGTTCAGGTGATGGTTTTCTCGTTTTCAAGACTGAGAATCGGGATTGTGAGCTTCAAGGTGCGGGTGGAGAGGTTGGGGGTGAACGTTCATGACACGGTGCCAAAGGTTTCAGGTATATTGTTTAACGAGCACGTGTCGGAGTTGATTCACCGGTTGACGCAGTGGTTGTCGTGGTGTTACTCGCATATCGAAGTATAACTCATACTGAACCACTAGTACTCTTTCTTCTTCAAATTTTTTATTTAAAATACTTTATTAGTCATAAAGCTTCAAGCTGTTGCAGGTGATGGCCAATTGAACACTGATCAACGTGTCAAAATTTTAGTGGGCTCGAAGAGAAAATCCCTTTGAGTCCAAACGCATTGGATCAGAGTGATATATCTACATTTCGTCCCTTATCTCCACGAAATTGTTGACATAAATTTAAATCCTAAAACTGCCCTTTTCAATATTTTTAGATGATTTTACCCTTATTTTTTACTTTATCTATTTTCCCTTTGGGCGAAGTTTTGTCTTGTTATTTTCTACCGCAAAGGAGCTTTAGAGGCATAAAGGGTTTCTTCTTTGCATAGTGGAGCTTAAGGCTCCATTTAGTTTAGGGGAAGATTTGGATGGGATGGGAAAGGGTGGGATGGGATGAGAAAGTGTGAAGTTTTCACTTCCCATTGTTTGGTTATGCAAGGGAAAATAGTGGGAAAATTATTTTTCTTATGTTTGTTTTGTAGGAAAATCATTAGAGCTTAACTAAATTTCTTGCACCCCTCCGTGTTTCTTCCTCTCAATTTGTAAGAATGATGAAAAACTTGGGTTGGATAAATTTTAACACAACCTGACATGGTCTTGTTAAGTTTTTTAGTAGGTTGGATCTAGCTAGCAAGGCTTCAAGCAAAGTGAAAGCTTTAACTTAGCTCTAGTTAGGCTTCAAGCGTGTTGTGGTGAAAGCCTAGATTTCATCTTATGCTTTTCGCCATAGGTTTTGCAAATCAGATATTCATTACAACCAATCAATGAGCCAATTTTAATTCTAAGGAAGAAAAAGCAAAATTTTCAAAACTGTAATTCATACACATATGGGTATCCGTATGTTGCTCTATTTCAATGATTTTGTATCATTGGTTTTAACATAGACCTGAATTAAACAAAAAAAAAATTGAAACAAATAAAAAAAAAAACTTTTGCAGAGACAGAAATAATAGATTATCGTTTCCTTGAGCTCCTCTCCATGTAAATCTTGAAGGATGTCGAGGAACCAATCCAACAGAAGAGCATCGTACTCAACAAGTTTGTCATCTTCAGAGACCTTTCCAGGGACCAAAAGCCTCAGTTGAGCGTCGGTTGATGCCAACTTCTCTAAATTCCGAGAAGTAAAAAGTAACTCTCTCTCTCTCTCTCTGAAAAAAAAATACGAGAAGAACATATATGATCTGAACCTCATAATTGGGTCCCTATTTATAGAAGCATAAGAGACCAACAAGCTTAGAAAAACTGGGAATACCAGAAAATAAAATACTCTCTTTGGCTCTGCTTCTCGCCTACACAAGTAGAAAGGAGCTTCTCCTTGCCGAAAGTAGTGAAGAAGATGAAAGGGGGTCGGTCATTGCAGAGACTGGCGCAACAATGATAAAGATATTCTTATGCATCAAAACATACAAGAAAATAGAGAAAAGGCTCGCCAATGCAAGAGGATTGTAGATTTGATTTTACAGTTGCTCGAGATAAACAAAGAAGTCGTTGGAGATACGACCGACTGTTGGGACTTGGCCGAAGGAAGAAAAGACTATCGAGTTCATGTCTGACAAAGCCTGATAACTTTTCCCAAACGCTATCAATTTTTCCTTTCTCATTAGGGTCGCGCTATTTTGATGGGATCCCATTCACTCGTTTTTTGGATCCCCGCGTCTCAATCTTTTCTCATCCCAAACCATTATATCCCAACAAACAAACATGGGAAAAATGTATCATTTAGGAATATTCCTCTTTTCCCATCCCTTTCCCGCAAACCAAGCATAGCCTAAGTGGTTGCCCGGATGGAGGCAAGACAAACACTTCCTCATCTACAACATCTCCTTCAACACATGGCTCAAGCTCTTTGTTGGAAATAAATGATTAAACACATCTACTTAAAGAAAAATATTTAGGAAGTTTATGTTAATCTCATGTATTTTAATAAATTTACATGTGCAAGGTGGTATGAAGGGTAAATATGATATTTTAGAAAAACTAGTATCGTATATAAGTGTTTTCCGTATATGAAGTTAACGAGCATGAGCTAAATGTATATATATTTTTTAAACTATAGGGGAGGTTCATGAGGCTACATAAGGATAGCCCATCCCCCTCTCTTAACCCCCAAACCTAGTGGTAAGGGTGCTCATTGTTAAGTTAATCGAACCGTTGGCCTATTTTTTAAACTGAATTGGTCCTATTTGTTTATGGAAAAACAGTAACTGAAACCGAACTAGAACCGATTGATTAACCGTCAGTTTAGTTCGTCGTTTTTTATACAAAACATATAAATATATAATAAAAATGGAAATATATATAAAATTTTATATTTTAAATAGTAAATAATATATTATATAATATAAATATATATTTATATAATATATTATTAATTTGTAATATTTATAAAATATAAAAATATATATATAATATATAGAAATATATGTATTCTAGTTAGTTCGATTAACCGGCGGTTTTATACATTAGTTAACTGAAACTAAATCAGTACCTTTAGTTTTTTAGAAATACCAAACCAAAATTGAACTAACCGGTTCGGTCGATTTTTCAAATTTTCTTACTCACCCTACCTGGTGGTAGCATGATTTGATCTTAGGTATTACTCCAATGAGCGAGAGAACCAACCAACTAATCCACCATCAATCATAAATGCAAGTTATTAATTTCATTTACCTGACCGTTATTAACTATGAAAATATTTTTTTTTTCGCAAAAGCCAAATGAGTGCTCTATAACTTTTTTTTTATTATTATAAATAAAGAGATGTACTATTTAAAGCTAATAAAACAACAATATTACAAAGATATATCACAAGAAGCTCATTGTAGAAAATGTAATATCCAAACTAATATTTGATTATGCTGTTAGAGCTTAATTGGATTGGCATAGATGTTATGGTTTTATTCGTAGGTGGTGTGTGATGGATTTACATGTTAGACGTTAATTGGGTTGGCATGGATGTTATGAATATGTTAGCAGGTTGTGTGTGATGGATTAGTATGGATTGCGCATAGAAGGGGTCTTAGGGACCTTATCAGTGTACTTCCTACTATCCCTTCACTTATTTGTTTGGTTTTACAAGTAGGATGGAAGGGGTGTTGTATGAAAATGTTGTTTAAAATTATAAGTAAAATGTATGTTGAGAGGAATGTATGGTTGTAAGAGGTATTTTATTGATATGATTATCCGAAATTCATTCTTTTAAATTTGGATTGCATATGGATTTAGGTTTTAACTCACCATATGGAACTAAATCTTGTTATCACCATATTTCAAATTTGAACTCATGATTGAACCAGTCTAGCTCAACTTATAAGCCAAATGTTCCAACATAGTTGTGAAGCCATTCACATACTTGAAATCAAACACAAGTATCGACAACCACTACTCTTTGGTCTTGATCAAAGAGACCCTACTTAGTCAACAGTCTTGGCCCTACCAAAACAGCTATGGGGTTAACATGCTAAGACTTCTCACTATCCATTCATGCTAGTTCACAAAATTCAACAAAATATATTAGCTTTGTCAAAGTTAATGCAAGCTAGATGTCCTAACACTGGTCACAAAATTAAAGTTTAAGTACATGAATGCATAAAACTTTGTTAAATGAGCCAACTCACCACACTGTACATAGAAAACAAGCATTCGACCTCAAAATATACTACATCCTCATGAATGTAGGAAATGTGTTGTACATTAGCACACTATACACATGATCTCCCTCCTATACAATTATATATATGAACATGTGTGCAAAATAAAAAAAAAAAAACCCATTACAATCATATGTATCATTTAATGGTCACGTATTCCATCCGTTAACCCATTCGAAAAATCTATAAAATCTAAAAAAAATGAGTACTTCCAACTTGATTTATAAAAAAATAGCAATATGTCCAACTGGTATAATGTCCCCGACTTTGTCACTATCAACAAACAACCGAAAAGGAAAAAAATATCTCCTTGAGATTGATTCACCCTTGTCAAACTGATTCCCATGCCCATATGATGTACCCTACACATGTTGAAAGAAAAACAATGGTTAATTGATGAAAAAACAAATGTTTGATTTGATAGAGGTCTCCTTCACTCTGAAGGCCATTTTCTCGTACTTAACTATGCTCCTTCACCTGGGAGTGTTCTGATGGTTGTGTATGAGAGCACCAACTAAATCAACCTATATCTACTTAGTAAGGTATAATACTACAGATGAGAGCACCATTAGAAAATTCGAATGGATTGCTTATGAAAGCACTATTATCAAGTTCTTATGGTTGTTTATGAGAGCACCATTATCAAGTTTTGATGGATGTTTATGAGATCGCCATTATCAAAATATGATGACTGTTTATGAGAGCACCATTATCAAGTTCAGCAGTCAATAGGGAGGTGCACATTTTCCTATGGTTAAAGGTTGAACCATGAAAGTTTAAGACAAGAAATTGGCACAATGATCTACTCCCACATCATCCTCATTAAGTTCACGATCATAACATAACTAAATAAATTTAGTATCAACCTCATGGGAGTAAACAAAGCAGCTTTTTTTTCATATAATTTCCCATGTGCAAATGCCATCACACTATCTCAGGTAGCTCATTTTCAAGTTAATTTTTGCTATTGAATAGCATATACATTCTATGGTTGAGTTATAATGTTTGGTTTCTTTTGCTATTCACCATTGTCTAACAACTAATTCATTTCAATCTATTAAATCACGTAATTTTCATATTCTTTAACTTCAAGTTAATTTAATGATGTCCAATTACTTCATATCAATGCATTAAAGCATGTGCATGTATTTATGAACATAAAACATGTAAAATGTCTAAGCATCCAAGATTCACTAAAGAAATTCTGCATATTCATTGCCATCATATATAAAAAATGAAAAGAAATTAAATTAAATGAAAAAAAAAGAAGACAAAAATGTTAAAAAGAAAGCATGAAGAGAAATAACTTGGTGATAATGTGGAGCTCTAACCTGGTGGTAGTTTGGTCCAGTAGTTAGTGCAAGTGTGGGTGGCTTAATTGTTAGTTATGGGCTAGTCTAGGGAGTGGGACGATTTTAGTGTTGGAATTTTAATGCTCTTTTCCTTTTTTTTTTTTAGTTGTGGGTTATCGGTTGTGGTTTTTTCTATCACTTCATGGCTTAATTATTAACAGTTTGAGGGATACATTGACTACTTGGTATAATGTCCATTTTTACATAAATATTTGACCATCAAACATTAATGGACATTCAATAAACAAATGACTTGTGAAGAAAACTAATTAAGTGGATTATATGATGGTAGCTACCTGCCCATACCATTGCCCTTGCCCCTACAATTGTTGGCTAATGGACTAGCCTGTACAAGCCCCAATATCTGGTTAGTTAGTTATAGCATCCAAAAACTACACACACGACAAAATTTACTTGTGAAAGCATTTACATGAGAACAAAAATGATGTGTTGGAACCTGGTGTGGTGGAACTTGCAAAGAGCATGTTGTGCCATTCCTCCGCCCATAGCACTACCTCTAACATGAGGCAGTTATATGTTAAACTAACTTGATTGAGATTGTATTAACAATGTACAATTCCCACCTCTATCTTGCATTCTCATGCTTGATTGTTCCTGTTGTACATAAACTAACAATATTATCATTTTGGGTGCAAAACCATGAAAAGAACTACAAATGTCATGAATTACCATAGATGTTGGACCTTGTTTGCTTCTTCCCTAACCTTTGCACCTTTTTCTATTATGCCATTCAACTCCACAAAGTGTACATCTCATCTTCCTAAACCTTACAGACACATGGACCCCAAAACTCACTTCATTTGGCCCCTTCTTCCTAGCTTTCTAAATGGTGGTGGTTTGATTGGAATTCCCTTTGTCCAAGGCCACTAGGATTCATCAGGCACTACTAAAACATAATGGCTATATGCCTTAATGCACTTCTCATTATAATATGGTGGGTCCACATAGTCATAAGTTATGCTTTATTGTGATTGAATGCATAAAACCGCATGGAAACAAAGTAACCCTGCCATACCTAAACCCTACAACTATATGTCCTGGCCTGTAGGTTTGACACCACTATTATCTTGAAATGCTCAACCTCAAAATTTTCATTCTTTGCATATGTTGAGAAGCAAGTACTAACTCATGTCCGTGCATTCCCCAATTTCTTCCTAACATCATGACACACTAGCTCGTTGTCCCTTTTGAACTTCTCTTGCTTAGTTTGTATCAATTTATCATTTGCCTCCGAATGGTGTCAACAAGTGTGACTATGGGCTTGTCTCTACAATCCAAAATCTACTTGTTAAATGACAAATAAATTGTTACATATATCATCACTCTAACTCTAGGGCCAAAATCAAATATGGTCCACAAATTACCAGTCACAACACTCACCCATTCATAAGCATCAAAATGTTCAATCCCTTTAACTTATTCATATGCAAATGAACCTCTGACATAATATATGTCATTGCAGCCTCCCAAAGGCAATCTCTAAGGTCCTTTCCCTTTAGCCTTTCCTTGAAGTTGGCATACATATATTTGACACAAAACTTATGGTCAGCCCTTAGCATCAAACTCAAAAAACACTCTACCAACCCTTGAAAGAAATTATGCATTATACTATTAGCATGATAACCAATTAGAAAAATGTAAACAAATTTGAATTTACGGACGTAAATCAGTATACCTTCTGCGTATAAGAGATATAAGTCCAACCACATTCCTCTAGAACTCCAACGGACTCATTCAATAATGTAAAAAACAAAGTCCAAGAATCTTTCACCGCAACCTCAACAATTGCAAAAGCTATTGGGAATATTCCATTGTTCCTATCCAACCTAACAGTATGTAAAAGCAACAAAAAATGAGGTTTCTTCCGATGACACCCATCAAGCCCAATGATAGGGTGATATGCATCTATGAACTCTTTCTTCATTGTTGCCAAACAAACAAACAATCTCCGAAATTCACCTGCACAATTCTCAAATAACCCAATCTTCATCACACTTATAGTTTTTGTCTTTAAAGTTGCTTTGCAATAATCTCTTTGTTTGCAATATTGTTCAGCATGTACCCCCTTAATATCAACAACAAACCGCCTCTTTGTGCGATAAACTATGGATCTAGAAACTTCAACCTTAACTGTCTTAGAGTCTCATTCTGTAGTGTATTACTCTTCCAATCTAGATCTTCTTTGAACTTGTCCTTGTACTTCTTTGCCAACTATGCATATGTCATCTTTGTGTTTGAATACACACATTCACAGGTGTGTGTACTTCTGAATAACTCGATTTGAAAAGCCTCTTGACTTTGTAACTATGATGCACGCATACACTCTTTTGCAAGCAGCTGCTACTCTGGTACCCTCATTCTTAATATATTTGAAATCGAACTCATCCATGATTGCATAGTCGATGAAGGCCTTCTGAGAGGTTGCAGGACTAGAGAATATCATACCTACAACCAATTGTGGATTCTCTATTTGCCTCTCGACAAATGCCTCAAATCAAGGCCCCCCTTTATCATCAAAACCATGCAAGATCTCTAACTCCCCTTGTTGCTCATAATAAGACAATGTGCTTGAGCCAACAACAACATTAACATTGTCAAAATGAACATCATCCCTATTGGCATCCCCAACCTCAACCTCATCCTTAAAACACTCGTCAACGTCATACTCAACTTCCAACTCATAGTCAGGATTACTCTCTCTATCAAACCCATAATATTCTTTATACCCATATTCAAATTCAAAATCAACATCAACACCATCAAGTTCATCCACATGATCACCTGGAGTCGGTGTTTGGTGGTGGATCATCACCATTCATTATCCAATTATAGATATTACAATCTAATTATATAATTTACTAAGGTGGAGCTTAAACTTTGAAATATTTATTGTATAAATTAGTTGATTTACATATTCAAAGTCAAATACAATTTTTATTATATAAATAATGATAATATTACAGTGAAAAACAATTATTAGATTTTAATTATCATTCAATGCAACTTTCAAAAATCTCTAGAAACAAAGTTCAAATATAAAATTGACTTTAATGAAGTAGTTATAAAAGAAACTGAAAACATTTAATCATTCGCATCATATGGTTTAGTAGCTAACAATTGTCCTTGATAATTCCCCTTTAAGTGAGTTGCATTAGTGAATATCATTGAATATAGTAGAATCATGAACATTAAAAGTAGCAATTACTCATTGATTAAATTCCATCAACTTCTTAAATGGTAGGGAATATGCTTATACGAACCATTTATAGATCTATTAAGCAAATTTTTAGCTCTATCTTTTCCCCGCAATGCTTGTTCGTAAGTCAGTATAATGATATAATTATAGTTAAAATTTTTTATTATATCTAATAGAAGATACTAGAGGGTATCACGAAGCTTTTTTAATACCATAATGCTTATCAATTTATTTTATTTACGAAATTCACAAATTGATTCATCGCTAACTAAATGTGTATTTATGGGATGATAGTTATACACCTTATGTGTTGATTCGCCTCCAACTTTAATTGCTTGTATATCATATCCACATGTTTTGACAACACATCTAACTTGTTTTTATTCTCTATCATTATTTTAAAACTAAAACTAATATGCAAATACTCCAAACATAGAAATTTTATTCAATGCATTTTAGAATTTATTTCCATTGTCATATGTTTGTCAAACTTTAGTTATATCATTGTGTCCGGATCTCCTGCCCACGAAAACTCTGCCAATGTTTATCGGAGCCACACATGGAGAACATCTCATCCTTTGCATAATATTATGTAGGGGGAGATGTTCCCAATTCACGAGGGTTATGTATTGTGGGTAGGCGTGGACAGAGTTCTCATGGGCAGGTGATTCGAACTCTATATCATACTCCTATTGACATAATTATTATTAATCTCTTTTATTAACCTCTAAAATATGTTCTTAATCATTGCCATGGTTTGGTACATTTTGTGAATGGTGGCTTGGTTAATTATCAACATTCGTTTGTTTTATGTCCATTGAAAATGTATGCATGATTGTACTTTCTTTGTAAAACTCCATTATATTTGAAAAATCACATGGCTTATTTAGTAGCAAGAAGCATGTTCTATTGAGATAAATTGTCTAATATAAGTTAATGTTACTATTATGGTTGACTTTCAAATCAACACAAATTTTGTCAATAAATTTATTAAAGTCATTTTTTTTATCACAAATCCCAAGTATACTTCCCTTAAAAGTGTAGTAGCACAATAACACTTTATATAAGTTTGTCATCATCTTTAGAAAATAAACAAGAAAGCATTATTATGGGTTCGATTAGAGAAATGAAAACATAAATTTACATAAAATGGTATATGATCTTGTAAATATTAAGAATTGAAAATTTAATTTTATTACTAAGAATTATTCAATCCATATTGATATTTTATCCTGTAATTTTCCCATTCACAATATCTTTATTTTTTATCTTCTATTTTTCTCATCTTCTTTCGCATGGGCAAATTTTCCTTGAATGCTCTTTTTGTTAGTCGAATAAAATTTACTAAGATAAATGTAAGGCATTAGCTAATTAAATTCCGTAGTGAGGACATACCCACCCTTACTTGGATTTTATGTCCTAGTATCAATATTTTTTATTATATGATAGTGTAGGTTATTGTTTGCTAAACCTTCTTATATTATCACCATATGTTTTAATTGTCATCATAGTAAAAGTTAGCAAGATAAATTTGAGTTGTTAGTTAAATTGATTATTGAGGACATGACATCCTTTGTTGCCTTTCATGGTTATATTCCAATAATAAATGGTCGATTATAGATTTTAAATGAATAAGATAAAGGTCACTAATGATTTTAGCCTTTCATACCAAACTACTAAATGATTTAGTAGATTAGTAGTGGGGCAACAAAGATCAATGGGTTAATATGTGAGGTTCTACCAACATGTTGTAACTTATATTATTCATCAACACTTAATGTTATTTTTGTGAAACCCAAGTGAAAGTCATGAGCATCATTCTTATTTCACCACCCTGAAGTTATTGGGAAAAATAATACCCCATAAACATGCCTATAATGCAATAGCTAGTATGTGATAAAACAAGCTACACCAAATGGTTTTATATGCAAAAATTGATGCTTATGTTCAATCAACTTCTATATAAACATGTACAAAATAATATAATGGGATGAAAGAGATAACATTTTATATATAATAAAAAAGCTCTCATGATATACCTCAAATTGGTAGATGTATTCGATAAACATCTATGAGTCCATCCATTGAATTCCAAAGTTCTCTAGTTCCTACCTAAGGAATTATAGTCATTTGAATATGAATTTATGAAATCCAAGATAATAATAAACATGGAAGTGCAAGAAGTTAGCAAAGGGTATGATAATACATTTCATGATAAATTATAAAATGGATAAATACGATGTTCAAACATCAAATTGACAATGTGATGATAGTTGTAGGGGTGTGAATCATCACTCTTTAAAACCTATATACTTGAACCATAATTCCATAAGGAAAAATGACCGCACATAAATAATAAAAGAATATACTTTCATAAAGAAAAATGATCAATGTGAAAAAAATTAGTCCTTCTTCTCCTCGTTTTAGCCTTCTCATTCCTAAGAGAATAAGATATTTATAATAGATAAATTTAGAAATAGGAAAAAAGGAAAATGTTATCATCATTTCCTTCATTTCTTTAAGATATGCTTTCTATTTATATATGATTATTTAAACATAACAAAGAAATTTAATTTATAATAAAAATTCTTAGTTGTTCATGTTGTTTTGATAAGAGGAAATTTGCAAATTCAGTATATAGGATTTATGGTTAACTTAAAGAAAATTACCTTATAATATATTGCAAAGTATTCATATTTTGGCAACTTAATTGCTGCTACCCTCCTCAGTGTAGCTCATTTATCTTTGTTGGCAAGGATGCACCAATTTTTGATGGAAATGTTCTAATGCATCTAGTTGGGTTGGATTCAATCCAATAGGATGAGACCTTAATATGATTGAAAAGAAAAATAAAAGGTGTATAAGACATGAGGGTTGAGACGTTGGCTCAAGAAGGAAATGGAATAGAAAATGAGATAAAAAACACCTGGTTCAAGACTCATGTAAGCTAAAAATACATGGAATGCATAGAGAGAGGCAAGAAGAGAGCAAGGGGAGGAGGATACAGGGCATGAAAGATCAAATGACACTTAAAAAATAAAACAATGTCATTTTGGTCTTTACATGTTTAAGGGTAATTTCATAATTAAAAATATTCTGTAACAAGGTGACTTAGAAGCACGTTGGCTTGACATATCATGGTCATAGTAAAAAGGGAAAAATTCCCGATCAGCACCCTATACTTTGCCTTGAGTGACAACTTGGTCCCCGAACTTTAAAATGCAACAATCTAGTACCCAAACTTTCGAAACACGACAATCTAGTACTTGTTGTTAATGGACCATTAGTTATGTATATCACGTGACCTCATGTGCGATTTAAGACTTTTGAAAATGTCAAAATTGCCCTTGAAAATAAAACACACTTTTCATCATCTTCATTATTAAGAAGATGAAATAGAGCCCAAGAGCTATCCGTCCTAAACACTTACAACAACTTTGCCTTTCTTGCAAAGTTGTTGCAAGTCTTTTCCAATAACATAAAATTCCAGGTAAAAAAAACTTATTTTTATTTACTTTTTATCTTGATACATTAATATTTTATTCATAGAGGTAAAAGAGAGGGAAAGAACTAGAATCTTTGTCTTGATACTTGAGAGACAGAGAGAGAGAGGGATCAGTGATGGTGGCCGAAGACTTTCTTCTTTCTCTGTTTTTTCGGATATGATAATTACAATAGTTTAAGGAAAACTTTTGTTGCAAAAATTGCTTTGGTTTTGGTTCAAAAATGACAAAATATTCAGAGAAGAAAGATAAGAGTGTTGTCGCAGGGCTAAAAATTTGGACGGTTGGTTTTGATTTTGGCGGATGATTAATAAAGACAATAGATACTAGATTGTCACGTTTCAAAAGTTCAAGTACTGGATTATCGCATTTTAAAGTTTGGGAACCAAATGGGCACTTGAGACAAAATACATGGTACTGATCGGGAATTTTCCCGAATAAAAATGCATACATATATGGTGTGGGAATTTGTCCCAACTTTTCAAAATCCTTGTTTATAAGACTTCTCAATTCCCATGCTTTTCTCTAAAAATTAATATTTTATTCTTAGAATTAATAATTTATTCTAAGAAAAAATATTTGTACCCTTTTCAAATGTTAGGGGAGGTTTTTGTTAGGAAAAAAGCATACAGGTAAGTCATATTGCCAGAAAAACTAGGGTCATTTCTACAATTTTTCTGAAAGGAAACAAAGAATTAAGTACTGATTAGTCAGGATTCATCCCTGTATGGTAAGACCACAAAATTCTTACTGGACTGATTTGTCATTCTACCAAGAAAAAATGGCCTGGAAGTGGTTTGTCGTCTATCGGGTGACTGATCGTTTAAAAAGACAAGGAAGTAGTCTTAGACTGATCGTTGACCCAGCGGCAGATCATACAACCAACGGTCTGGATCCAACGTTTACTAACGTTCGTCATCCGGCAATCTCATGATCAGTAACTACATCGCGGTCACGGAACATCCGAGAAGAACTAAACACAGAACGTCAGAGCGAGAGTATATAAGGGTTTCGTAGCGGGAAATTTTCTCAATTAATTGAAGCTTCGGAAAGCAAAATGAGACCAAGCATTGTTTCCGAGGTAAGTTCAGATCTGAAACTCATGGCTCATGCCTCTCTTTCTTCGATTTGGTTTCCTGGTTCTTGGTAAGTTCGACATTATTGTGCCCAGAGAATCTTGATTTGCAGTTTGCTAAAGCAGTATTAATTGTATGTGCGCTCAAGATTTCGTTTTCGTTCTCTATTGTCCGTTTTAGGGAGATAAAATTCGGAAAGGAATCCTGTTTGAAAACAAATTATATAGTTTTAAATTAATTTATAACCATTTTGGAAGATAACGCTTGGTTTATTAGCTTCAGTCATGTTGTTTAAGATTGTGTCGAGTGGAAAGTTATTTACAATATCAATTGTTTGCATCCTTTTATCAGCATCCTTGCATTATGACTGTGTTTCTGTTAACTGAAGGAAAATCTTGTTCTACAACCCAATTAGTTTAATTTTAGATGAGAATGAGAAGGTCTAAGTCTAACTGCTGATTGTTCTATGTGACTTGAGGAAGGTCGTTTCCTCCTATTGACAACTAGGACTTGATAAATAAATGTTGTGGATATTTTGCGTGGTACTTTTCTTTGGAAGTTAAATTTAGTGTCCTTTAGGTTGCTAGTTTTGGAATTACTTTCCACATGTACGGGATGGACATTTGACGCAATCAGAAAACGAAGTGGAGTTACAGTTCCATGTTATTGACTTATTGTCTATATTTAGTAGCTCATTTTGTGTTATTCTATTTGTCTACAGGCAGGATTTCCTACTAGGATAAGCCAATGGTGGGAAGGTATTCCATTCCTTACATCAGCTGTGGTGATTGTGTGCGGTATTATTTACTTGGTTTGCCTTTTTGTTGGGTATGACTCCTTCTATGAGATATGCTTCTTGCCATCTGAAGTTATATCACGGTTCCAAGGTATGCTTTAATTTCTGAGTTCTTGACACATTCAGTGTAAAGTTTTAAGTGCTTCATTTTGGTATCTATATTTATAGTATTGGTTACTGAGAAGATTCGTGTCATAAATAAATAAACAAAAGCCTTTTTACAGGCCCTACAGGCCATGCAACAAATGAGCTGTGAACCTGTTAGCTGATGAAAATTCTATTATAACAAATAAAGATTTTTCAAATTGATTATTTCATCACTGTTGATCTTTGGAACTGTTTAAGGATGCCTAATCATCAATATAAAAATAAAGGTTTTTCAAATTTGATTATTTCATCTAATCCTAAAAGTTTTCTTTACTTCACTCTTTCTAAATGCTCTAGCATTTTTTGGTGGTAAATAAAAAGAAAATTTTATTAAAAAAAAGAGATTACAAGAAACATGACCACTAAAGAGAAAAGCAACACTTCACCTCTCACTACCAAACTCTAAACCCTCAATACAGAGATGGCCATCCTACCATCCTGACATGACATAAGATACGCCAAAGCCCCAATAATTGAAAGAACTCAAACAACAGGAAACTGGACTCAAACAAAACACCGCACAAGATAATACTCAATTACTTAGATAACTCTAGTGACTTATATGAGACCTTTTTACTTCTCTCACACACTTTCTTTGATTTCTTTGCCTTCTCGATAGGCCCTACTCGAAATAAACCCCTTTTAATCTGGAACAAAACTTTTGAAACCTGTACTGTTTGATGGTTTTTCCAGCTACTGAATCATATTATAGCATTAGGATTCTTCTAGCAACTCCAAGACCACATTCTTCTCAAAAATCTGATTTGTCACCACCTCTCCATCCTCTTTATTACCATCCCTTGCAACTACAGGTAATTTTGAACTGTATTATGCATTTTCAATCCTTAAATTAACTCTTATTGCTTCCATGTTTAAACTATGTTTCCCCCACCCTTTGGAGGCACACCAAACTTTTCTTCTAAGAAAGATAACAACCCAATGATTTACTCATCTCCACTTCTGTATTCACCACTTTCTCCGAACCAACTGCCCCTTCAATCATAGGAGTCTCATCAACAACCACCTCCTCCTCAGCTGTCATTACTTTCATCATTTACATCATTGGCAAAGAATACATGTCATGGAGAGGTGGCACCTTGCGCCTTCCCAAGGGTCTGTAATTTCCTCTTGATACTAATGAAATGTGATATATTATTTATCAAAATCATTTACATCATTGGCCTCATCCCCTTCCTGTGACATCCTTGTTCAATAACTTTTGGCCCTTGATTCTCTCCTCCTCTTTCTTCAATACACCCCAGATCCTCACCTTCCCCAACCCTTCCTACAAACTCAGTTCCTCCTGATTAACTGCCACAGTTCCATTTTGAACCACTGTTTTGATTTCATTTATCACCAATTTGACACCCTCCTTAGACAACTCTGCCATGTCTGCATGATCTCTGTCACTCTTCCCCTCTGATTCTTCTTAATTCCAGTCACAAAAAGTCCCTCCTTAATCGTCAACCACCTCCTTCTCCCCTTCTTTACTACCACTCCCCACTTCTGAGCCCACCAGATTCCAACCACTTAAAATCCCCATCTCATCTTTTTTTTTGAAAAGTAAAAAGGAAATTCATTAAATTGAAAAAATGCAGTACATCTCAAAATGCTGGTTGTCTAGATGACAAACCATCTGCTTAACAGAATTACACTGAAAAGGAATAAAAATTACATGGATTCAATTCCAATGTGTTCCAGAAGTTCTCTAACAGATCTGCCTTGTGCACTTGGTCAAACTCTTTGCACTTTCCTTTTCCTTCTTTTCTTTCCACCCCCACCTGAACATTTTTATTCCTATCATTTATTATCCCTCTCTTCTGGCTCCTGTATAAAAGATTTGTCTTCCACACAGTTCAATGACCATGAATTAGAATTCTTGTTGATGCCACAATCTTTGCATGGTCAACAATTTTCTACTGACTCTTGTTCACCCTTCTTCACTTCCTTCGCCCCAAGCTGTGATTCCTTGAACAACGAACTATTTGGCACCTCTAGTAAAACTGTGTCTATTGTTCTCACAATCTTCGTTAATGGCACATCTCTCAGTCAAAACACCTCCTTCCTCAACACCAGTGACCATGCTAGTATTGGAAATCTCCTCCACAGCCTGTAACTCTGACGCCTTCTTGATTGGGTGTACCTCAGATTTCCCACATTGAACATCTGGATGCTGAGACCTTTATCTATCAATTCCTGCTTCCCGGTGCCTAATTTCCTTTTATTTTTGAGCTTGCTTGTGCTCCCTTCTTATCTGTGTAGTGAAAAATTGTATGGGTCTTCTTCTGTAGAATTTATCTTAAGATGCTATAGCTCCTGGTCCACTGTTCTAGATGTGCAGCGTACTTCTTGGTGAACCATTAAATTTTGTATGGATAAAAGATAAGTTGCAATTTGTAGAGGGAGCTCTTTCTACTAGCAGAAAGATAGTTTGGAAAAGTTTGAAGGAAGGTGAAAGGAGGAAATATTTAGCTGAGAGAAAGTGTAATATCAAAGGCAGGTTTTTGGTAGTGATGGAGTTATTTGGAGAAAAGAAAAAAACAAATTATCTGCATTCCTGAAGGAAGAAAAGGATTAATCTGGGCGGAGATTAATAGTCTATTGCAGGAGTTCCTGAACTTGAAGAGTGAAGAGAGAGGCTCGAAACAGTCCTTGGTAGAAATGGAGGCTTCTTTCTTTGAAAAAGAACAGGGAGAAACAGGTTTGCTGGTGAGTGCTGGAAAATTAGCCTTTATAGAGGAGAAGGCAGATTGGGGAAAGAAGCTAATAGCAGTAATGAAAAAGGAACCAAGGGATTGGGGGAAATAGCTGTAGACTTAAGTAAAAATTTAAAACCGAAGGGTCCTATCTTGATCACTCCATTTGAAGAGTGTAAAGCATTGATTGACTTATTGGAGAATGAAGTCGAAATCAGTGCTTTGTATGTGTAGACAGCTGAAGGAAATGCTACAGTCACGAACTGGTCCCTTGGTTCAAACTCAAAGGACTTGGCAGTAGTAGATGGAGTCACAGTGAGGATTGCTGGCTTGCCGTTCCATCTGTGGAAGAAGGAGGTTTTTGAGTCAATTGCTTCTCTATGTAAGGCAAAACTGGTTGGTGTATTCCTGCTAGACCTTAGATCCGCAGCCATTAGATTGAGTGGAGTTAAACCAGAAGAAATCCCTAGGAAGATTGAAATTTTCTCTGATAACTGTTACTCAGCTTGGCTTCTCCCTTCCACTGAAGCTTCACTATGGAGGAAGTCCAGAAGGGAGAAGGAAGAGGAGGTCGAAGAAGAATACTTACGTGGAAATCAGGGATTGGCGGATTTGAAATTGGCTGAGGCTTATACAGTTTTGGAAAGTCTTGGAAAGAAGATTGAAAAAGGTGAGACTGCAAGGAAATGCCTTGAGTGTGCAAGACAAGTTAAAGACACAGATTGGGGCAGGTCCTATGCCCAAGCTTTGACAGGTGGAACATTAAATGAGCCATCTGTTAGAGGGGCTCACTTTTTGAGCAAAACCAGACCAAGTGTTGAACTGGGTAACTCAAAGAGACTCAAACCAGACCCACAGAATTTTAGTAATGGGCTAAGTCGAGTGACACTTGGCGTTGGGCCTCTTGACAACTCAAAGAATCTCAGAAATGGGTTTTTAAATGGGTCATCACACAATATTTTAAGGCTTAAAGAAGGGGCTGGGCCGAAGGAAATAAGGGCATCAGGTGATCACTTAAATGGTCACGTGACCAAGGCTGGACTGGAGGTGGTAGACCAGTGTTTAGTTCTATCATCTTCTAACTTGTGACCTGACTCGAAGATGGGGGGTTCAAACACAACAGTGGCGGAGAAGCTCAGTTGGAGGCCGAGTGGACGATGATGGATTTGATTCAGAGTGGGTAAACTGTTGTTGAGTTGGTCCGGTTTGTTTTTTCTTTAGTTAGGAAGTTGTTGGGCTTTAGGCCCATTAGTTTGTGCTTTTTTAAGTTGTGACTGTTCAGCTATTATTAGTAGCCACCCTACTAAGGGCATCCTTGTAATATCTCATCCTTTAAGTTAAGTATAAATATAATGAGAGGTAGGCGGCTAGGGTTAATTTACAATCCTGGTTGACTTCCTACTCTTTTCTTCTCCTTTCTTCTCTATTGCTGAAATCTTCATCTTCCCCCTCTTTCCTTTCACAAGAAACTCGACTAAATCTACAATTAGTGAATTCTACTTGGTATCAGAGCGGGCTGAAGGTTCCTTGAAGTTGTTCTCTCATGCAGCCCTAGATCGGACGACTGCATGGTGATTTAAGAGGCTGATCGAAGCTCTCAGTAAGCCTAGTTTTTGGATTTTTTTGGTGGATCTGTGTGCCTTGTAGCTGGTCTAGGGTTTCTCATCAAAATCAGGAAAAACTGGAGAAAGGGGGAGAGTCTTGTTTATGTTGGACTCTTCAATTTTGACCTAGGAAGTGGCGCCCTAATTTTTTAGGGTTCCTTGGAGTTTTTTTGTAAGGGGCGATTCAAGTCCTGCATGATTTGGAGGCTTCTAGAGAGAGCGGCTGCCTCTTCTCTCTCTTCTCTCGTTCCATAGAAAATAATTTTTTTGTGGAAAGAAAGTCTAGGACACCAGAAAGGTGTTGTTGGTTCCAAAAGGTGTTTTGTTTGATCTTGTTGCAAAATTTAGTTATTTTCTTTACATTTTTTGAGAAGCATGGAGGGCCACGAAGTTGAAAATAAGCCCGGGAGTGAAATGGGACCAGTGGGAGGGGGTGCTTCTCTTTCCTCCCTTGATTCAGTGTCTATACCCAAGGGTGTTAGTGAGGCTCTCTCCAAACCTGAGTGGAAGACAACTATGCAGGAAGAGATGGCAGCTTTGATTAAGAATCGGACATGGGACATTGTGGATATACTAGAAGGCAAGGAGACAGTTGGATGCAGATGGGTTTACACAGTAAAATATAAGGCAAATGGAAGTATAGAAAGGTACAAGGCAAGACTTGTTGCAAAAGGGTACACACAGACCTATGGCATTGATTACTTAGAGACCTTTGCACCAGTTGCAAAGATGACCTATGTTCGGATACTTCTTTCTCTTGCTGCCTCATACTCTTGGCCCTTGTTTCAACTTGATGTGAAGAATGCTTTCCTAAACGGGGATATGCAAGAAGAAATGTATATGGATCTTCCTGCTGGCTTTTACAATGATACTAAAAAGCGAAAGTTATGCAGGCTTAAGAAGTCACTTTATGGCTTGAAACAATCTCCCAGAGCATGGTTTGACAGATTCAGAAAGGCCTTGATTGGTTTTGTCTACACTTAGACTTAATCCGATTACACCTTGTTTGTGAAGTTAAGGGGATCTTTGGTGTCAGTCCTAATTGTTTATGTGGATGATATTGTTGTCACCGGGAATGATCTGAGTGAGATTGATGGTCTGAAAAGGAACCTACATAAAGAGTTTGAAATTAAGGATTTTGGAGAACTGAGATACTTCTTAGGCATTGAAGTTGCAAGATCAAAACATGGAATTTTTATTTCTCAAAGGAAGTATGTCTTGGATCTTCTTCAAGAGACAGGGAAGCTTGGAACAAAGGCAATCAGCACCCTTATTGATCATAACCATAAAATCAATGCATTAGAAGGTGAACTAGTAAAGGACATTGGGAGATATCAGAGACTTGTGGGTCAGCTGCTATACTTGTGTATGACAAGACCAGACATTTCCTATGCAGTAAGTGTAGTAAGTCAATACATGCATGCTCCATGAGTCCAACATTGGGAGGCAGTTGACATGATTCTTGTTTATCTGAAGGGACACCCAGGCAGAGGCATATTGTTTACTGATCATGGACAGTTGAAACTAGAGGCTTATACAGATGCAGATTGGGTAGGATGCCTTGATGACAGGAGATCAACTTCAGGAGTGTGCACCCTTGTTGGGGGTAACTTTGTCTCATGGAAGAGTAAGAAATAAAAAGTGGTGGCAAGATCAAGTGCTGAAGCCGAATATAGGGCCATGGCATATGGAGTTTCAGAACTTCTCTGGATCCGTTCCCTGTTAGAAGAAATTGGTGTATAGGCAGAAGAACCTATGATGCTATACTGTGATAACCAGGCAACAATTAACATTGCCCATAACCCAGTCCAGCATGACCAAACTAAGCACATTGAAGTGGATAACATTTTATCAGAGAAAGGGTAACTTCTGGAGAAGTTTGTCTTCCATACATTGCTTCTGATCTGCAACTCACCGATGTTTTCACAAAAGGTGTTGCAAAGAACAAGCTGGAGCATGATCTACGCAAGTTGGGAATGTGTGACATTTACTCCCAACTTGAGGGGGAGTGTTGAGTTTGTCCGGTTTGTTTTTTATTTAGTTAGGAAGTTGTTGGGCTTTAGGCCCATTAGTTTATGTTTTTTTAAGTTGCGTCTGTTCAGGTATATTAGTAGCCGCCCTACTAAGGGCATCTTTGTAATATCTCATCCTTTAAGTTAAGTATAAATATAATGAGAGGTAGGCGGCTTGGGTTAATTTACAATCCTGGTTGACTTCCTACTCTTTTCTTCTTGTCCTTTCTTCTCTACTACCGAAATCTTCATCTTCCCCCTCTTTCCTTTCACAAGAAACTCGACTAAATATGCAATTAGTGATTTCTACTACTGTGAAGAAGAAAAGGAAGATGATGAGCTTCTCTTCAAAGGTTATAGCATAGAAAGTGTGAGAAGCAGGTACTCGAAAAGCTCATCTATAGCGGGTGTAGACCTTGGAACAACACTTTTGTTTGGAGAAGATTTTACCCCTATGCTTGCGAACTCCTTGGAGTTGTCGAAGAACTTGGGAATGGGAGGCGGTACCTTGAGGGAGGTGAATGTCTTGGCCAAGGTCAAGGAGTCAACAATTCGGGTATGTTCTCTCCTCAGTCAAATGGCAAAGAAACAGGCAATCCCTTCTCCCTTGTTAGTGCAACACAGGCTGATCCTGAGGAGACTTCTCCCAACAAACTCCCTCTGAACCTAGGCAGAATTGGTGACATGTCAGGTTTTGTTGTTTCTAGTTTTTGTCCTGATTCTTGTATTGCTCAAGTTTTTGATACTAATCTGCCACTTCCCCAGTTGTTATTTTATCTCAGCTCGCAGGTGAAGCTAACACTCATCCAAAAGCTACCTATCCTAGTGACATTCTTCCACTAGTTGACTGTCCTAGTGATTCATTTGAAGTAACAAAGGTGTTAGAGGATGTGGAGGCTCTGAATGATTCTATGGATGAAGGGGAAAGGATTTGGGGATTAATTTTGCAGACCATTAGACTCTTGGTAGAGGAGTTAGGGGAGATTTTTAAAAGGAACAAGAGGGTGACACTCCGGTTCCTGGTTCCTAGGTAAGGGGAAGGGAGGGAAAAAGGGTAAAAATGGGCAAAAAAACAACAAAGAGAAGAAATGGGAAGAGAAGTAAAAAAAAAAAGAAAAGAGCGGAAGAACAAGATAATTCGAAGAAAAAGCTTGAAGAAGGGACACCTAAAAGGAGGAAGAAGAAATCGAGTGAAGTGGAGAGATCGAGGTGCGAAGTGGACTATGACAAGGGGTGTTCTGGGAGAAAAAGAAGGTAGTCAGGTTAGCAAAAGGTGGTTTCTAGGGTTGCTGATAAATTAGGTTCTCAATGAAGATTATTAGTTGAAATGTAAGGGGATTGGGGAGTTCCAAGAAGAGAAGAGTGATAAAGGAAATGCTCAGAAAAGAAAAGTTAGATATTGTGTTGATTTAGGAATCAAAATTATCAGAGGTGGATAGGAGATGGGTGAGAAGTATTTGGTCGGCTAGAGGACTGAGTTAGGCTTTTGCACAATCTTGGGGGGCCTCAGGGGGTATTCTGACAATTTGGAAAAATGAGGATTTGGATTGTACAGAAGAGTTAATTGGTGATTATACGGTTACAATGAAATTCAAAAGAAGAATTGACGGATTTGAATGGACTTTAATAGATGTTTATGGGCCAAATTCGTATAGAGAAAGGGAGGAGTTTTGGGAGGAATTAGTAGCTATAAGGGTATTGTGGGAGGGTCCGGTGCTTGGGAGGGGATTTTAATGTCATCAGGTTTATAACTGAAACAGATAACCCCAACAATAGGATCACCTCTAGTATGAGGAACTTCAACTGTTTTGTGGATTCTTTTGAATTGAGGGAGCTACCGTTGGTGCAAGCTGATTTTACATGGTCTAATTTTTAGGAAGAACCACTTTGTTGTAAACTAGACAAATATTTATTCTCTTCAAATTGGGAGGAAGTATGGGGTGGTTTGGTGATGAGGGCACTACCTAGACCTATGCTGGATCATTGTCCAGTTAGACTATCTCAAGATAGACTAGGAGGAGGACCTGCCCCTTCAGATTTGAAAACATGTGGCTGTTACATCTAAACTTTCAAAATAAAGTGAAAGAATGGTGGGGAGAGGATCAGGTGGAGTTTAGATGGAAGGGATATTGATTTTATAAGAAGCTACAAAGGCTAAAAGCTAGGATCAAAGCTTGGAACAAAGAAGAGTTTGGTAGAATTGAAGACAGAAAGGAGGCTATTAGTAAAAGGATTCAAGAACTTGATGTTGCTGAGGTAGAGAGAGGATTGAGGTGTGAAGAAAGGGAAGAGAGATGGAAGTTGAAACAAGAGTTGGGGGAAATTCTCAGAAAAGAAGAGATAAGTTTGAGACGAAAATCAAGATGCAAGCGGTTGAAGGAAGGGGATGATAAGACAAGTTTTTTTGATAGCTTGGCAAGTGGAAGGAGGAAGAACATAGTGGAAAGTTTGGAATGGAATGGGGCAATGCTGACAAGAGAGGAAGAGATTGCAAAAGCTTTTGTGGAGCATTTTAAATCCATTTATGACAGCCCCAGTAAAATAAGAGAGACTAACCGACTTTAAGTGGCATGTTGGAGAAAGGGAATTGTTGGAACCCCTGGAAAGACCATTTGAAGTTCAAGAAATAAAGGAGGCAGTTTTCTCAATGGAAAGATCAAAAGCCCCGGGCCTGGATGGATTCACTATGGCTTTTATCAAGACTGTTGGGACATCTTAGGTGATGACCTAGTGGAGGTCTTCTTGGAATTCTTTGATAGAGGAAAATTAAATGCGGGTGCAAATGCTACTTTCATAGCTTTGATCCCTAAGAAGGTGCCTGCAGTTCAGCCCAAGGACTTTAGACCGATAAGTCTAATTGGGAGACTGTATAAGATCATTTCTAAAGTTCTAGCACTAAGACTCAAGAAAGTCCTTCCATCCTTAATCTCACCGAATCAAGGGGCCTTTGTGAAAGGCAGACAAATTATTGATCAGATTTTAATAGCCAATGAATGTGTGGATTACAAAAAAAGAAAAGGAGAAAAGGGTCTGATCTGTAAACTTGACTTAAAAAAGGCTTATGATTTGGCGTGTTGGGAGTTCTTGCTAGAAGTGTTGAAGAATAGAGGCTTTGGGGAGAGATGGTGTAAGTGGATGAAGGGTTATATTACCTCTTGTCATTTCTCAATCTTAGCGAATGGAGTAGCTAGGAACTTCTTTCCTGTAAAGAGGGGCCCTAGACAAGGAGACCCTTTGTCACCTTTCCTTTTCACCTTAGTAGTGGATGTCCCAAGTGTCTTGATTTCTAGGGCTGGTTTAAGAAATCTACTGAAAGGATGGAGAGTTGGGAGGCACCAAGTGATTGTCACTTACTTACAATTTGCGGATGATATCATTCTCTTTTGTAAAGGGGAAATTGAGGAGATGGATAATTTGAGATTGGTGGTGATGCATTTTGAGAGAGTCTCCAGTTTGAAAATCAGTTGGAACAAGAGTTGTGTAGCACGGATGAATTTACGGGATGATGAAGTGCAGTTGGTGGCTAGGGCTTTAGGTTGTGAGGTAAGTGGTTGGCCTATGGTATATTTAGGTCTGCCCTTGGGGGAAATCCTAGAATAGAAAACTTTTGGTACCCTGTTTTAGAAAGATTCACTAAGAAGCTAGCTGGGTGGAAGAGAAATTACATCTCACTAGGGGGTAGAATCACTTTAATCAAGTCCACTCTGGCCAACCTTTCGGTGTATTTTCTGTCTACCTTTAAGCTTCCTGCCAAGGTTGCCAATAAGTTAGAAAAACTCATGAGAGATTTTCTGCGGGAATCGGGTGACTCGAAGGATCATTTAGTTAAGTGGGAAGTAGTTTCTAGGAAAAAGGAACCGGGGGGGGGGGTCTAGGCATTGGCAATATTAGATTAAGAAATGTAGCTTTGTTAGGTAAGTGGTTGTGAAGATTTCCTTTGGAGCAGGACAGTTTGTGGGACTTGGTGGTGGAAAGTATTCATGGGATGGCAGCTAATGGATGGGATGCTAGCATCGACCCTAGGGCTTCTCATTTCTCCCCTTGGAAAGCAATTGCTGGAGTCTTGTCTTCCTTTCAGCCTTTCATCAGATTTGATGTGTGCTCAGGTAATAAAATTTTGTTTTGGAGGACCTTTGGCTTGGGAATACCCCCCTTAAGGATAGATTCCCGATAATGCATTCTCTTTCCCTAAATAAATTCAAAACCATCTCCTCACTTCGTGTCTGAGGGGACTTGGGATTTGGGTTTGAGAAGAGGGTTAAGGGATTCAGGATTGGCTTCTGCAGATGAGTTGTTCACTGTGTTGAATCCAGTTTTCTTAGATCTTTCCTGACCAGATAGTAGAATTTGGAAAGAGTCCTCTTCAGGGATTTTCTCTTGCTCGTCTTTTTTCAACGCCTTAGTTCAGTCCTCTTTTGTGGCTATCTCTTTTCTTGCTAAAGAAATCTGGTATTCTCCTTTGCTGCCAAAGGTTAGGGCTTTTTGTTGGAAAGTGGCTCTTCAAAAGATCAATACTATGGATGTACTTCAAAGAAAAAGGCCAGACTAGAGCCTTTCCCCACATGTTTGTTACCTTTGCTTAAGAAATGGCGACTCATCTTTTGATTTCTTGTCCTTTTGCTTATTATTTGTGGGATTGGTTCTTTTCCTTGTTTGGTTACAGATGGAACCCCCCTCGGGTGTGTTGAACCTTTTTGACTCTAGCTTCTTCTGATAACCAAGGAAAATGGGCAGGGTAATGTGGAGAATAACAAGAGCTGCCATCCTATGGTCAAATTGGGAAGAGAGAAACAATAGGATCTTCCTAGGGCAAGAAAAAAATCCAAGGAAGCACTTGTGGAGGTTGTCACCATCAAGGTTATGCACTGGCTGAAAGTACATCTATTCAAGGATTTCTCCTCAGCGGACTTAATTAGAAATTGGAGTGCTATAGCTATATCCTCACCTTCCTCAGTTCAGGGTGAAGCTAAACTTTGATGGAAGCTCCTCGGGTAATCCAAGTCAGTTGGGAGTTGGGGGTGTGTCCAGAAACGAGGAAGGAAAAGTCTTGGCCCTTTACTCGGGCCCAATTGGGGTGGGAGATTCATTAAGGGCAGAAGTAATGGCCTTACCACAGGGTTTGAAACTGGCGAAACAATGGGGAATGCAACAACTAGAAGTGGAAGGTGACTCCATGCTGGTAATAGGGTGGATGCAAACTGGATATATGGGAGTGTGGTCTCTTAGACAGCCTCTAAGAGAGATTATTAGCTTAGCAAGGGAGATTGGGGTGACTTTAATTGGGTAAGAAGGTCAGCAAATGGAATGGCTGACTCTATAGCAAAGCAAGGAGTTACTAGGGAGGCTTTGTTTTGGGCCTGTTTGTAAGTTTTTGATTTTCTTTTTCCATCCATTTTGTGGGTGGTAAGCTTGTAATCTTTTCAATTATCTAATGAAAGTTACCGTTTCCTATTAAAAAAAAAGATGCAAATTTAAATTCTAATTGTCAATTCAGAATTGCCAAGTGAGCTTTTATGGTTGTCCAAATAATCTGTAAGTAATATCGAAGTTTAAATGGTTATTTACCTGTTATTGTTAATCAATTAATCAATTTTGAGAATCTAATCAAGCATAATAATCTACAAGAGGAAGCTAGATGAGTGTCTCTTATTAACCTAGTAAGATAGAACATAAAAAGAAGGTATTTTGATATCCATAATCCATTAAATTGGAGAAAACAAAGATTCTGTGAATGCATGAAACTACCAATCCCACCAGGTCATAGGTTGCTGCTTTGTTAAAACATATTGTCTTACATATTTTGTCTAACACTGTAGGTTAGACATGTACAAATATCCAGGTATCATAGTGAGAGATGGTTCTTTTTCATTATTTTAGCCCCTAACCATGTTCTTTTTTGTTCCAGTTTACAGGATTTATACATCCATTCTCTTTCATGGGTCGTTGCTGCATGTTATGTTTAATATGCTGGCTTTAGTACCTTTGGGTTCAGAGATGGAAAGAACAATGGGATCAGTCCGCTTGCTGCATGTGATCATATTATTGGCTACAAGCAATGCTATTTTTCATCTTCTTATTGCTCTATTAGTAGCCCATAATCCTTTTCATCCTTATCAGTATCTCATGAATGAATGTGCAATAGGCTTCTCAGGAATCTTATTCTCTATGATTGTTATAGAGACAAGTTTGAGCGGCGTTCAATCCAGAAGGTGGGTTTTTCTTTACTTGTTAATTGTTTACTTTGCCTTATGCTTTTTATAACTTGTAGTGTGCATGAAAACTACTTGCCATATGTGTGCATTTGAGGAAAAATGCAAATGCAGTGAAACAAATATTCAAGATGCCATGACCTTTCTGTCTTCTGTTTTTCAGTCTGTTTCATGCTATCCAATGATACTCTAATGGTTCATTTATCTTTTCCGTAGTAGCTAATCTTCTTACAAAGTGAGCTTTCTTTCTTGCAGTGTGTTTGGACTATTTAATGTCCCAGCTAAATGGTAAGTGCGCCAGTTTACTAGTGGTGTTTACATGTATCTTATTTGGTTTTTATTGGGGTTGCTTTCACATGCAATATGTTGATGTAGTATATTTATTTTCAGGTATGCTTGGATTTTGTTAGTAGTGTTCCAGCTTGTCATGTCAAATGTCTCATTACTCGGTCACTTGTGTGGAATCTTGTCTGGATTTGCATGTCTGTTCTTCTATTTCCTACCACACTTTGCAATGGTCCTTTCAACTGTTCCTTTCATTTTAATCTATGGCACATTATTGAATTGTCTGAGAAGTTACTTACCATTCTCTATCTTCAATCTAACCAGACACCTATGGATTGTTTAACTACTTGTTACCTGGATCCTCTTTCTACTCTGCCATTGAGAGCTCCTCATTTCTTGTAAGTTTTCTAATGAACTGGCTTTTGACATTGAATAGCGTAGTTTATTTGCTTAATTCTGTAGAAAAGTCATTGGTAACTAATTGTATATTCTGAGAATTATTTAGATGGAACATTTGTTAAATGTCAAGCACTATCTGATCTCTATGTACCATTTTTTTGGTCTATAATATCAGGGATGCCATTATTGATATTTTGAAAAAAAAGATACTCCTCTTAATTAGGAAAACCTAAGTGCTGAGAAAACAAATATGAGGATGTAAAGAGAAAGATAGAGGAAGATTTCATGCTAATGTTCAAGGATTTCTTTGATTCTAAGCTGCTGGACAAATGGCCAATGCTTTGTTTATCTCTTTGATACTGAAGAAGGATGGGGCTCTTGACATTAAAGGCTTCCATCCAATAAGTTTGATTTTGTAGTCCTTATAAGCTAGTTGCAAAAGTTCTGTCAACAAGGCTAAGAAGGATGATTCATGAAGTAGTTGGTGAGACAAATGGTTTTTGTGGAAGGTAGACAACAAGGCCCATTTCTCCCTTGTTGTTTGTTTTAGTTATGGAAACTCTTGTTACTAAGCAAGGGGGTGCAGTTTGGTCTGATTGAAGGCTTTAAAGTGGGGCAGATGGCCCATGCATTTCCCATTTACAATATGCGGATGTCACTGATTTTTCTGGATGCATCTGTGGATCAGTTATTGAATTTGAGAGTTATTTTGGATAGTTTTGAATTGTTGATGGGCCTGAGAGTGAATCTAGCAAAGGGCACCATAATTGGACTTGGGGAGGTCAGAAGAGAAGTGGAGGAGGAATGCGCTGTAGCCTTTGAATGTCAAGTAGGTGAGGTCTCGGTTCACTATTTGGGTTTGCCGGTTGGAGCTAAGACCACTGTAGTAGCTATCTGGAGGGCAATCATTGAAAAAGTTGAGAAAATCTTGACAGATGCAGGCTAAATATCTGTCTTTGAGGGGAAGAATAATGTTGGTTAGAAGTGTTCTCTCACGCTTAGCAACTTTCTATATATATATTTTGATAATTGAAATTATTTTATAAAACAGCAATAGACAATAGTACAAAGTCCTCAAGGAAAGGTACGAGTTGCAACCTCTCCGGGCTAGTTGAGTACAGATTTCCACATTAATAACAACTTACATAGAAGCACAAAAAAAATCTTCCCTAGAAACCCCCTGTTTGGCTAAAGCATCAGCCAAAGAATTAGTAGACCTACTAACCCATTTTACCTCAACTCTCATATTGCTGGTTAACCACTTTACTTTTTTGATGAGATCTTTGTAGCCCCAAATGGTGGTATCCAAGTTTAGGAGCCACCTGGTTACCACCTGAGAGTCCCCTTCAACTAGGAGATGCTCCACCCCAAGCTGGTTGGCGATCTGAATTCCTTGTACTGCAACAAGGATTTCTGCCCTTGTGAAATCTCCCACTCTCACCGGTCTTGAGAATAGGGAAATTATGTTGTTGTCCTTATTTCTCAGGATACCCCCTATACCTGAAGGCCCGGGGTTGCCTTGGCTGCTTCCATCAAAGTTTAGCTTGATGACACCTTCCAACGGCGGAATCCATTCTGACAGAATTCTATCATTCTTTGTTGAAGTGTTAGGTATTACTAGCCAAGTTCTCCACAAATCATCAAAGGAGAAGTCATCAAAGATATCCACAGTTTTCAGCCAATGGATTGGTCTTGTTAGGATACAATCTTTCATTTCATCTAACCCTCTTTCCTTCCCTAAGAAAATTCTTGCATTCCTTTCCTCCCAAAGAGTCCATAGAGTGGCTGCCCTGACACATATCCACATGACCTTACCTCTTCTAGTGTGCCAAACAAAGGCAAATGGGTTGAATAACAAGCTTAAATCAGAAGGCAAAGACCACCTACCTCCAAATAAACAAAGGCTCTACCTCCTTATAGCTGTAGCAAAGGAACAAGAGATCAGCAAATTGACACAGTCCTCATTCTCGGCCTTACACAAGGAACACCAATTTGGGGAAAGACAAGGCGAGGGTCTCTTTTTTTGTAATTTTTCCAAAGTATTGATCTTCCCATAGAAGACTTCCCAGCAGAATACGACAATTTTTGGGGGAATAGGTCGCGCCTAGACTTCCTTGACAGGGAATCCTTGGGAAAAAGGGGTTAGAACTGAGGGATTTTAGAAAAGAAGGGCAAGTAAAAGTACCTTTTGGAAGAGGAGTCCAAACCCTTTGATAAGAAGAAGTGGGGTCCAAGCAAATGGATTCTAGTAAATGAATTAGCTCAATAATACAATTCGACTCACCATCCCTCAACCCTCTACGAAATCCAAAGTCCCAATTTAAAGATAAAGGGTTTAACGGGCTCGGGAGAAAAGTTGCAATTGGCTCATGTTTGTGAAGGGAAGTGGAATAGAGTGAGGGGAAACAATCTTTGAGGGGTTGAGTACCCACCCAAATATCCTCACAGAACAGAATAGCATTACCAAAATAAGCATCATACCTGATGAATCTGAGGAAGCGAGGGAGAATACCATGTATAGCCTTCCAAGGTGTAGTAAGGGTAGCTCGGTGAGATATCTCGGAATCCCAACCATTTCCTGCACAACCATGAATGCTTGCCACCACCTCATGCCATAATCTCTCTCTCTCTCTCTCGGGGCCATATCCATAGCCACTTCCCTAGAAGGGTTACATTCTTCAGAACTATGTTCCCTATTCCTAAACCCCCTTCTTTCTTTGGTTTGTTAACTATCTCCCATCTGATCAAGTGATCCTTTTTCACCTCTCTTGGTTCCCATAGAAAGTCCCTCATTCTCTTCTCCAGTTTCTTAGTCTCCCTTGGAGGAATCTTGAACACAGAAAGGAAGTAGGTTGGAAGGTTGGCAAGTGTAGCCTTAATTAAAGTCAGCCTACCCCCTATTGAAATGTAATTCTTTTTCCAAGCCGCCAAGCACTTATCGAATTTCTCCACAATAGGGGCCCAGAAACTACTTTCTTTAGGGTTGGCTCCTAAGGGTAGCCCTAAGTATGTCAAAGGCCAAGAAGAAATATTGCAACCTAAGCATTCTGCAATGGATTCAATCTTCCTATTCTCCAAGTTTATTCCAGCCAAACAACTTTTATCAAAATTTACCTACAAGTTGGAAACCCTCTCAAAAGTACTTATTAAAATCTTAAGGTTCTCCTCTTTGCTCAACTCATTCCTTTCACAGAAAATAACAATATCATCAGCAAATTGATGGTGAGTTACTGGAATGCCTCTGCTCCCTATTCTCCATCCCTTTATTTGGCCCTCCTCATCTGCTTTGGAGATAATCCTACTAAAGACATCAGCAACAAGTGTAAAGAGGAAAGGGGAGATTGGATCCCCTTGTCTTAAGCCTCTATTGGCTGGAAAAAAGTTCTTAACGACCCCATTCACCAACACTGAATAACGACAGGAGTTTAAGCATCCTCTTATCCAATTACACCATTTATTCCCAAATCCACGTCTTCTCGACATCTCCAGTAGGAAATTTTAATCCACTAAGTCATAGGCTTTCTCCAAGTCCAGTTTGCAAACAAATCCTTTCCTGCCCGATCTCCTTATCTCTTCCACACTCTCGTTTGCAATAAGGATCTGATCTGTAATTTGTCTATCCTGTATAAAGACTCCTTGTGCTTGGCTAACGAGAGAGGGGAGAACTACTTTGATCCTCCTAGAGAGCACTTTTGCCAGAATCTTATAGATGCTTGTCACCAGGCTAATTGGCCGAAAATCTTTGGGGTGTATGGCATCATATTTTTTGGGAATTAATGCTATAATGGTGGCATTGATTCCAGGACTCACAAAATTTTTATCCTCAAATTCTTTAAATACTCCAATTAAGTCTTCTTTGACTATGTCCCAACAGTCCTGATAAAATGCCATTGTAAATCTGTCCGGACCCGGTGCCTTAGCCCTATCCATAAAAAAAATAGCATGTTTAATTTCCTCTTCCTCAATCATTCTTTCCAGCCATCCCTTATCTGTTTGGTTCAAAGTTGGCCAATTCTCCTCTCCTACTATTAACCGATTCTCTAAGGGTCTTTGAAAGATGGATTTGAAGTGATCCACAATCCTACTGGCAATCTCCTCTTGAGTGGTTATCTCCACACCATCAACCTCAAGCTTTAGTATCAAATTTTTCCTCCTTCTCCCATTAGCCACATCATGAAAAATTTTGGTATTCCCATCCCCTTCCTTGATCCACTTATGTCTGGATTTTTGTCTCCAAGAGATCTCCTCCCTGAACAAAGTCTTCTCTAACTCCTTTTTCAGTTTCCTCATCATTTATCTGTCTTGCTCATCCATCATCCCTTGGGATTCTTTTGCATCTAACTCCTCAATCTGAACCAATAATCTAGCTTTTACCTCCTCCACTCTTCCAAATTGAACCTTATTCCATTCTTTTATTTTGCCTCTCAACCTTTTTAATTTTTTGTGGAATCTAACCCCATCCCATTTCACTTCTCTCAACTCTTCACTCCACCATTCCTTAACCTTAGGCAAGAAGTCCGGGTGTGTCAGCCACATATTTTCAAACCTGAATGGTCTAGGTCCATTACCAAGAGGTTCTTGTCCTACTTCTATAGGGTAGTGATCAGAGGTTATCCTAAGTAGGGCAATAGCCACCAAACCTCTCCAGTGGCTCTCCCAACCCTCATTAAATAGGAATCTGTCAAGCTTTGAGCAGATTGGGTTTTCTTGGAAGTTGGACCAAGTGTAGGTAACCTGTAGTAGAGGAAGCTCCCATAACTCATAGGAATTTATTAAGTCATTGAATTTCCTCATACTAGTTGTAATGGCCTGCCTAAGATTATTTGACTCATTTATGAATCTTATTGCATTAAAATCACCCCCCAAACACCAAGGACCTTCCCACAAACCTTGAATCCCATGAAGCTCCTCCCAAAACTCATTCCTCTCTCTGTGATTATTTGGACCATACACATTTGTTAGCACCCAAGTAAATCCATCTTCTACCATTCTGAATTTTAGGGATACAGTGAAGTTTCCTATTAGCTCCTCTACTGGTTCTCCCTGTTAGCAACTTTCTATATTTCTCTACTAAAGATTCCAGCATAAGTGGCAAAGAAGGTTGGAAAATTCAGAGACACTTTCTTTGGGAAGGATTGGGGAGTTCAAAGAAGTTTCACCTAGTCAGTTGGGACAAAGTTGCAGACCAAAGAAGAATGGCTTTCGGGGATTAGAAGATTGAGGACATTCAACAAGGCATTGCTTGGTAAATGGCTACGGAGATTTGGTTTAGAGAAGGAGAGGGATTCCTATTAGAGAAGAGTGGTGGTTAGAAAGTATGGAGTGGTTAGATTTGGGTGGGAATCAAGGGTGGTGTCTACTTCCTTTGGGGTGAGTGTGTGGAAAGGAATTATCAAGTTCAACCAAGAGTTTATGACTCTTACTAGATTCTTGGTAGGGAATGGTGCTAGGATAGAATTTTGGAAAGATGATTGGAGTGGAGTGGGAAAGTTAGGTGAGTTATGTCCAGGATTATTTTGGTTGGCTGATCATGACATTGCTATCAGCCAATGCTATGAGATGAGTGGGGATAAGCTGATCTGTAATCCTAAATTTAGTAGGCCTCTTTTGGATAGGGAGGTGGAGGAGTGTGTTGGGCTGTTGGACGTGCTGGGAAACTTGAAGGTGTCAAGTTCTTCAAGGGACGAGTTGTGATTGAAGGAGTGCAGGAATGGGAGGTTCACTGTGAAGTCCTTTTATTCAGCTTTATTAAGGGCTCACCTTAAAATCAGAAGTTTCAGCCTGGCAAATGTGCGACTGATGTGCAAAGAAAATGAGGACACAGTTCTTCAGTGGTTCTTCTCTTGTAGAATTGCTGGAAGTTTTACTCAGCACTTCTTGGAATGCAAGTTTTTCAACCAAGGTCCCCGAATGAAATTTTTTGTTAGTGGCCATTACTTAGAGGGAGTAAGAAAGCTATGGTGGTGCAGCGCTGTAAACTGTTTGCTGTATGTTGGACCATTTGGAAAGAAAGGAAGAGAATGTTTGAGGCTGCCTATGGAAAGTCTGTTGCAGATTGGGTATTTATATTACCTGAATTTGCTCAAGTTTGCTGTTCAGATCTAGGGGATAATTTTTGGGATGTACTTGATGAATTGCAAAACCAGGGTTTGACTGATACCGGAAAAACTCATTACCAATCAACTGGTACCATAAAAGTGGTAACCAATCAGGTAGTATGTATCAAAATTCATGTGAGGGTTTTAATTGGTCAAAGCTCTTCCATTCTGAAGGCTTTCTTTGACTTTTTTTTTTTCCCTTGGTGTTTCCTCAACACCCAAGTGATTGTAATCATCTTCTTTTCATTAGTCCCTGGTCTTGGCGCCCCCTTACGGATTCTGGTCTTCCAAGCCTTTTTTTTTGTTTTTTTTTTTTTTTTTTGTTTTTGTAAAGAAATCATCTAGGCACGATTTGATGAATGTTATTCAATCAATAGGCTAATGCCTAAGCTTCTCCAAGAGCAAATGTCAGTCCAACAACTATCTAGTTATGCCATTAAGAGAGGAATTGCAGAAACTTGTAACAAATAGTGTTAAAGGAAAAGAAAAAGAAATAATGAGATAATAGGAAGAGAAACAGAGTTTTTCTTGATACTGCAGGTATTAGATCAACGAATGATATTATATAGGCTTCAGCATGAAGTTTGTGGTTTTGGCTCTAGGCAAGTTGAATAAATGTCTAGTTGTGAAGTACATGCTTGTTGGGTTATTTTGTGTGATCAAGTCCAGACAGCAGACTGGTGGAGTGGATGTGATCATAGTGGAATACTGATGCTTTTTTTTTTTTTTTAATAATTAGCTTTAAATTCATTAAGATGAAAGAAATATGTACAAATTTTTGATCTGTTTTACAGAAGCAGCATCATCTGCCCACTATAAAGTATTAGATATATTACAACATGGCCCGAAATAATTAATCCCTCATCACCCCCTTGTTTTGCTGAGGAATCAGTCATATGCTTAGCTGATGTTTATATCTATTGTACTTTCACTGTCATACCCATTATCAGCCACTCAATCCCTTTTATTTCATTTCTCTATGTCTACAATGCTTTCTTACTATTCATCAACTAACCTACCACCACCTTAGAATTGCCTTCTATAACCAGCTTTTGTCATCATCATCATCATCCATGCCTTATCCCAACTATATGGGGTTGGCTACATGAATCCTGTTTCACCAATCTGTTCTATAACCAGCTTTTACATTGCTAAGGAATACTGATGCTGTTATTTGAAGTTAGATGCATGGGGGGAAGATTATTGCATTGATCCCTAAGTTGATGCCTTGCATGCCAAAGACTTCAAGACCAATCAGTTTGGTTAATAGTCAATATAAAACCATAACTAAGGTGCCCTTTTGAAGGATTAGGGTAGTACTTCCCTCCATAATTTTTGTTAAAGACAGGCAAATTATTGATTAGATTCTAATTGCCAATGAAGGTGTGGAGGATATGAAGAGAGCTGGGAAGAAAGGGTTTTTCTGTAAGTTGGATTTGGAAAAGGCATATGATTTAGTTGATTGGGTTTCTTGTTGGAGGTCATGGAAAGTTTTGGTTTTAGTGAAAGATGGTGTAGATGAATAATGGCGTGTCTTAAGACTTTCCATTATTCAATACTAGTAAATGGGACAGTGGCGGATCATCCACTCTGCTCCTTTCTCTTCACTTTGATTGCAGTTGTGTTCGGAAGACTCATAGATAGAGCTGATCATGGTTTAAAATGTTGTGAAATTACGGAAATGTTGCCCGACATATGTCAGTGTTGAGACCCAGTGACATAAGCTTTCACGTGAATTGAAAAAATACAATATTTCAGTTGATATTTCGACCATTTCGGTAAATGTCGACCATATCGTTCCAAAAAAACAAAAAATGTATAATATTTCAAAATATTTCCAAGTATATGTTGACAACTCAACATATATTCGAACTACAAACATCTCATGTCAAACAAAAAGAGAAAAAAGAGACGTTAAAGGGGGGAAAGAAGAGGCTTTTAGCTTGTGTACCTGGAGCTGGAGCACTACAACTTTAGGATCCAACCAAGCACAAGAGTGGTCTCTACCCTTGGTCATGCACTGAAATGCCTTTTTCTTGGAAGCAGGATGTTCGACTTACGAAACTTTGAAGAAGTTGCTCTCATTTTGCTCTCATCTTGATTCAGGTATGAAATAATCCTATTTCTCTCTCATGGTGAATAACCATGAAAAACTTGGGAAAAAGAAGAGAGAGGGGTTGGAAAGGTGTGAACTCGAGATCGAATGAATATTGAATCAGTAGAAATCTGCTGAAGCTAAAAAACTATGAAAGAAAAGAGTATTTTCTTGAAGAAGAGAAGAAAGAGAGCAGAAGAGAATTTGAGAAAGAAAGAGAGCAATAATCTTGCCGCCCTCTTCATTTAATATTTATATTAGAAATATAAGAAGAGTACAAAGACTATATGCCCTTATAGGGTGGCAAACACTAAAAAGCACATAAAAGACTCAAATAAATAATAAAAACTGGACCCAATATAACTGCTATGGTCCCCACTTCCTATATAACAACTAACATAAAACAACTACTCCTAAAACAACACAGAACTGACTAAATCTTCAACAGAATCCTTAAGCCTTAACTTAAGTTTGTTTAAACTTTAAAGACTTGCTGTAGTCCGTGGTGGTCTATGGAAGCCTATAGACCATCACAATAGCAAGCCCTAAAATGGAATCTTTAAAACACCCTTATAAACATGTTACAGTGCAAGAGGGTCTATTGTAAAATTATAGACCTCATAATTGAAAACTTATAAATAGAATCTTTATTTCACTCTTATTACAGTTCATGAAGGTCTACGGTAATATTGTAGACCCTCACTATAAAAGCCACTAAAAATGAATAAATAATAAGAAAATTAATGTTTGAGATAAAATATACAATATTCATTGGAAAAAATAATAAGAACAAATGATTAAATTAATTACCAATTAGAATAAACCAAAGGGGTTTCTTTGGTCAACTCCCCCTCAGAAATCAAAATTTCAATGAGCTTGGTATGGAACATGAAACCCATGCCAGCCCCAGCCAACAAATTGAAAATTTGTTTAAGCTCCTCCCCCCACGTCAGCATAAAATTACTATCATTATAACCATTATACTTCTGGAAGTTTTGTTCAAAATTAATCTGGCCATTGAGTTGAGCTTTCCCATTTCGATTTCTCAAAGCTTCCTCTGTTCGCCGTCTGAAGGAAGGTCGAGTTTCATCGTCGTCCGATAAAGGTCGAGGTCGAGTTACGTCACCGGTCGAGTTTCGTCACCGTTCAAAGAAAATGAAGCTCTGTTCGAATACATTCGTTGCTTCTCTTGAAGCTTCAACCGTCTTCCCCATTTCGATTTCTTAGAGCTTCTTGCGTTCGCGGTCTAATAGAGGTCGAGTTTCGTTACCGGTCGAAGGAAGGTTGATTTACTTGCCGTTCAAAGAAAACAAAGACATTGATTCGGTCCTTTCATTCCAAAGTTTCGAAGGTGAAAGGTTTCTCAAAGGCCCTTGTACTGGTCATCCCATTTTGACCGGTGAAAGATTTTTCAGTGCTCCCTTCATTTACCGTTCGGTAGAGGGCCCGTTTTGTCATTGGCCAAAGGAAGCTCGATTTACCCGTTGTTCAAAGAAAACAAAGACATTTACTCCTTTTGTCCCAAAGTTTCAAATGTTGGAAGGTTTCTCAGAGGCTCCCTGTACTGGCCGTTGGACGCAACCGTTGTTCACCGTCGGAAGTGAGGTTTACCGGGTGTTGGAATAAATATCTCCCATCTACTTCTCCCTTCTTCTTCTTCCGTCTCCTTCCCTTGCCTTTGAACATTGGAAGGATTCTCAAAGGCCTCCTTTGTTCATCGGTAGAAGGTTTTCCAATTTACCAGCCATTGTGCACCCCCACATCCAATTCTGATCCTCTATGGCACGCTGAAGATCAGAAATCATGATGGAAATTTGGTAGATTATAGTGGGATTTGCTCCTCCAATACCTGTTCCATTGTTTTGAGTGCGGTAAGGATCTAGCTGTAATGGAATTATTTAATGTGTCAATGCGGGATTTTTACTTAGCATTTGCCATTACTTCTTGTGTCGTCTCTCTAAATGGAGTTGGAATATTTGCATTTTGTTAGGCATTCAAGCAACAGGCATTATGGTGAACTGTTATTTAATTGTACAGTTCATTTCTTTTGGTAAATACCCTGTATTAGATGGTTTATTGTTGGGAGTTGATTTCTTGGTTTTGTTGAGTGATAATTGAGTTTTGTCATTGTTTGTATGAAATTGAAATGGTACATTGTGTTCTGATTGTCTCTTGTGCTAACGTTAGGATGTTAAGTTCCTGACAGGAAATGCCAAGTGACAAAATTGGGACATGGTGCTCCACGGAACGATTTAGGGAGATGCTGTAGAGTTTGTCTCTAAGTTTGGAGCACAAGAGAAGGTTCCAACAGACTCCCTTTGGGAACTTCTTGGATTTGCCACAGGTGGCTATGGAGACGTCCCTTTTGAGTTATCTAGTAAAATCGTGGGACTCAACTAGCCAGTGCTTTATAGTTGGTGAAAGGACTGTGCAATTCAGCGAGGCTGATGTTGCCTTGATAACGGGGCTTGGCCTATTGGGTAGTACAGTTGCCCTATCGGAAGGCCTTCCTGGTAGTGGATTGTTCAAAACATCGTTTGGATTTGATGAAAATCACTCTACCTCTATACAATTGGATCTGGTGTGGCGTAGGCTAAAAAAGATTATTTTGTTATATGGTGAGGAGCACATTGAGGAGGTGGTGAAGCTGATTATTTTGTTCTTATTTGGTTATGTGTTGTTTCCCCAAGGCAGATCGAGGGTGAGCTCTTTCTGGGCTGGGTACGTTGATGATTTATGACATATCGGTGATTATGCTTGGGGTAAATGTGTACATGAATTCTTGGTTGATTGAGGATGTTAATCACATTCAATTGAGTGTCATTTGTTGGTTGATTGCTTTTTGTAGGCATGGCTTTAGGAGCACACAACGCTATTCTGTCCTTTAGTTCCCTGATGCCAGTCATCGTCTGTTAAAGTGGGGGAACATGGGGTATCAGTGGAAGCTGAAGAGAGTTGATTTGTTAAAGAAAGATAGGCGGAAAACGGTTGTCACTTTTGTTCCTCTACTTATGGTGTTCGTAGTTTTTATTTGTTTAGTTGTGGGGAGACTGAAGCTCTCATATGGATTTGTAAACCTGTTACAAGTTGTTGAGGTTTTGAACCTTATTAGCGAGGAGGTGGCCTTAGTGGAGGTTCGGTCAGAGGGCTGTATAAGTTGAATTAATGATATTATTTTTTTTTTTTCTGTGGAGTCCTTTATGTGACCCCAGTACATGGTAGTAATTAACCTTTGGTGTTTATATGTAGTTTGTTGACCCAGGGGGCCATAGTGTGGGCGAGGAACCATTTTCTGATAGAGAAGATGTTGGTCACGGGCGGGGTCGGAGGGGGCAAAAGGTATTTTTACCATTGAATACATGCTTTGAGTTATATACAAGTTGACTTACTGCCAAGGTTCAAAGTATTAGAAACACTAAGTGTGTCGGGAAAGCAATTTTAAGAGATGTATCGAGATACGCTTTGGATACGCATGCATATCGGAGAAAAACTAAGATACGCGTAGATACATTTGGAAACACTATAAATACTTTAATAAATCATAAAAATACATCATCAACACTAAATATAAGACCTCAATGAGGTGTATATACATTAAATTAATATATTTTAATGGTTTTATGAAGAAATATGTTGTAGTTAATTGTAATTTCTTTAAAAATCATATGCTTAACTGTAATTTTTAAATTATTTATTAATTCTAAAAATAAAAAATTAAAAAAATAATTATTAAAGAAGAAATTTCAATTGGTGTTTGGATATGATAAATCGTCCATGGAATTATAATATATTCAATTGTTGTGATGAAATGATAAAATATAATTAATTATTCTTTATTTTTTAATTCTAAAAATAAAAAAATTAAAAGAAAATATTAAAGAAAAAATTTCAATTGCTCCATGGATATGATAGATAAATCCATAGATATAAAACATATTTAGTCTTTATAGGCAGAGAAAAAATTACTATTTTTGTTAATTTTTTCCCTAGATATATTCATGAAATTTCCATAAATCTTCCGATAACACAAAAAAATTATGATTTATAATGTAAGAAATGTAGATTCACATAAATTTATACATTCGTGAAAAAAAGAAATTATAAGATATTATAAAAAATTGAAAAAATTTACCTACTTTTACCATATTTGTTTTCAAAATTTGAAAAATCTTGAAAAAATATTAACAATTCACACTTGTTTCTTGCAAATTTTTTCAAATGTAGCACTTTAGGAATGAGGTTTTGAGTTTTAGAGACATTTGGGGGGGGGTGAAAGAAAGCTTATTTCAGGGAAAATAAGCTTATTTTTCCCCTTTATATTTTTTTAGTTTTTGGCCGTATCTTTTTCGTTGATACGCTACTGATACGCTCCCGATGTGCATGAAAAAAGGCGATATGCACGATTTCTATGCGTATCTTGTATCGGGCGTATCATATCGAAATTTGAAACCTTGCTTACTGCTAGTGTTGAGATTTGTCAACCAACTTCTAACTTGATTTTTTAGGGATTTTGCAAATTCTGCATGGATTCTCTAGAATATCAAATTCTTTGTATGAAGGCCAACGAGTACACGCTTCGACGAGAAAGCAGAATGAGGCACTTCATGATGAAATTAATAGGCTTCGTAGGATGTTAAGAAATAATGGATTGGACCCGGATGCATTACCATTTAGTGAGGGGCTGGTAGGTTTGGCAACCTACGTGCCAGACGATGTTGATTATGGTGTAGACTTGCTTGTTGGAATTGCATGTGGCACCACAGGGGGTAGAGCAATCTCCTGAAAGTACTAGCATTGTAGCCCCCATCTTGTGAGATTGTTAATGTCTCTCCCTCTATTGCCTCTACTTACAAACATAAGTTTCCCCGGGCAAGGAGAGACCAAAGCAAAGTAGCACGGTGGTGTCTCCCTACCTAGCTCCTAGGCAGTAAGGGTAGGTAGCGGTAGAGTTTGCCATTGCTGCAGGGCCCAAAAGAGCAGTGAAGGGGAAGTTGAAGTGATAACCTTTGGTGTTGTCTCAATGTTGTCTGTTGGGTTGATTTGGTTATTGTGTTTAGGGTATAATTGCTTAGTAGTTTAGTGATGAGTGGAGTATTTGTTGTAGTCGGTGGATGCACGATCCTTGTGGATTTCTTTTAAGATGGACTTGCTCCCAAAGGAGGACTTGGCAGTTGTGATATGGTTCTTGAACAACTCCAAGAGAGGGCAAGTGCACATGATTGTATTACTAGACCGTGTCCATTTAATTGATTTGCTTTAAACTAGATTTTGTCTATATCATTATTTTTTTCTTATGTAATTAATGGCAATGAACAATTGGTATGGAGCGATGGTGGTCTATTTTTGAGTCCAGGTTGCCTGTTGCCCCTTTTCAACTCAAAAGCATGGGTGTACAATGAGGTATTGGTTTGGTTTAGGGGAGTGTTGCATATCGTATAAGGCTAATTGGCAATGTGGCTGATTTGACGTGTTAGGTTGTGTAGGTCATAGATGCGTATGGGTTCTTGTTGATGGCAAGAACCACCAACACCATCAAGATATGCTGTGTCTTCGATGACATCGGTATGGATTGTTTGTTTTTAATTGTAGCTATATTTCTCGGATTGGGTTCTTGTTGATGACAAGAACCACCAACACCACCAAGAAATCCATATGCAAGCGATGCATTTTGTGATATAAATCCATTGCTGTTTGTTTTTAATTGCAACTGTATTTCTTGGACGTCCACCATGATGTTCTGTATTAGTGGCTGAAGCCCAATGAAATATTGACATGCAATAAGGTTTTCATACCATTATCCAAGGGAGAGGTCATCTCTTGTCGGGCAGTGTTTGATCATTATGGGTTGAGAGGTTAAGTGTAAGACCATTTAGGGCTTATATACCTGATGGCTAATATCACTTAAGACCACAATCCTTGGGCCTTCATAATGTGGCTGGACGCAATGACCTTTTAGTGCAAATGTTGGGCCTACTAAGAGCCCATACTGATGGGCTCAGGGGTTCACTGTGTTCAGTAGTGAATTCGGCCAAGCCTTGTAACAGAGGCTAGGCTGAACCCATATGACTTTTGCGGAGATCAATGTTATGGTCCCACGCCATTCAAAGAGAGCCAAGTTAGCCAGCAAATTAAAAGGGAAGTGAGCTTGATAAGTTAACGGGCCTAAAGCCCATTTCGAACTGGGTTAATGTGATTAATTAAATATGGGCTAATATGGATTTAGAAATATGGATTTGGATAAGCAAGAGGATAAGATAAATCTTATCCACTTAAGAGTTCAGATCCAAATAAAGATTTGGATAAAAGAATCCTTTCCTAATAGGATTAGGAAGCTAATCTTGGAAGGTTATAAATAGAGGGCAAATTCCTTCTGTTAAACACTTCTACTGAATCCAGTTCTTTCCTCTGTTCTTGCCGCCCTACCCTGTTCGATCTCCAGTTCTTGAACTGATCAAGATTTGGTCTTGATTCTGATTTTTGAAGTTGTTCTCAGTTCCCTTCAGCGGATGCAGGATTTAGTGACCTCTTTGGGCGTGAACACTTACGTTGGGAGCTACGTTTGTGGATTTCGTATCAGGTATATCCCTCCCTCCTTTTGGTTACAGATCTGGTCCAGTTTGTTTCAAGAACGAACCTTGAAAAATGTAGTTTTTCTAAAACAGGGAATACGATTCCCGGAAGGGAGAAGGAAAAATTTTGAAATTTCGCCCAGCCACCCTACATGGTTCGGCCATCCATATGATGGATCTCCCTTCCCTTCACTATTAGCATTTCCGACATTTCGAAATATGTCCTTGATTTGGGTGAGTGACATTTCCATCGACATCGTTATTGACATTTTAAACCTTGGAGCGGATTCTAGAAGATTAAGTCTGTGGCGGGTGGGAAGATAAGAGGTACCGATTAATCACCTACATTTTGTTGATGATACAAGCTTGTTTTGTGAAAGGGGTGTTCTTAGATGGGTGAGAAAGGGCGATAACAAAAAATGTAGGAATTTTGGGTGGTATGGTTTCTCAATGGCCTATGACTTGGGTTTACCTTTGGGGGATAATCCAAGGAGTTGCAACTTTTGGAACCTTGTGATTGATCAATTCACCAAGAGATTGGCCTCGTGGAGTAGTTATTTGTCCCTAGGAGGAAGGGTCACTATAATTAGAGATACAAATTATCCAACTTGCATGTTTACTTTTTGTCCATCTTTAGGATTTTGGATGGGTTAGGTAGAAGGCTAGGGAAATTGATGAGGGGTTTTTTTATTGGAGCCAGGGGAGGTAAAGAAGGACTATAGAGTAAGTTGAGAAGTGTTGTGTAGAAGCAAGAAGCTTGGAGGGTTAGGTGTCGGTAATGTACAAGAGAGGATTATTGCATCGTTCGGGAAACAGTTGTGGATATTGCCTTTTGATGGAGATAAGTTGTGCACAAAGGTGATCATTAGCATTCATTGGCTTGCAGCTAATGGCTAGGATATTGGAACTTTGGCTAGGCTACAAGATCTTCTCCTTGGAAGTCCATTCACGATATTCTACCTTTTTTATTACCATATATCAGATATAATATCAGGTTTGGAACTCTTGTTAAGTTTTGGGATCATTTTTTTATTGACCAAAGTGTCGATCTCCTCTTCAAGCCCAAGTTACAACAAGTTACAAGGATGCCTTGTTGCTTCATAATCCCTTGTTTGGCTAAAGAGTGAGCTAATCCATTTGCTCTCCTCCTAATCCACTTGAATTCAACCTCTATTTCTCTTGTAATCTTTTCCACTTCTCTTAACACATGCCGAAGTGCCCAAGGAATATGCTTGGTGGGTTTTATTCAAGAGATAACTACTTGCGAGTCTCCTTTTGCCTCAATCATTTTGAATCCCAACTTAGTGTTTTAAAAGCGCAAGGCGCAAAAAAGGCACAGGGGTCAATTTGCGCTTGAGGCGCAAGGCGCAAGGCGAGGTGCGCGCCTTTTTGAAGCAAGGTGTAAAAATACAAAAAAATAGAAAATATCAGAAAATTCAGAAAAAGCCAAAAAGTTCAAAAAAAAAAAAACGAAAAGTATTGAACATATTATTAATAAAAAATATAAACCTAAAATTTAAAATAATGTTTTAAAAAACCTATTATCTAAAATTAAAATACATAAACATAAGATGTAAAGCATATTCAAATGAGAATTTAAAAATAAAATCAAACATATAAAACATTTTCAAGCATGTAAAACCTCTAATATCTTTTTTCACTCAATTGCATTACTTGAAGTAGCTAATGTAATGTTAAACATATTACATTCCTGATTCTACGAGCCGCCTTTATGCCATGCCCCTCGAGGCAAGCCCAAACAAGTCCACGTTAGGTCTTAAATTCTTATTTTTCACACAAAAAATAATGATTTTATAGTTTTAATTGCTTTTTTTGAAGACATTTTATTAGGATGAATGAATGAACAACATTTTATTAGGATGCATGAATGAACAACATTACCAAAAAACGTCAAATTTTCAAAAGGCGTATGCCTGGGCTGAGGCGTATGGCGCATTAGGTGCACGCCTAGGCTCACTAGGCGTGCGCCTTTTGATAGGGCTGCGCCTAGGACCTAGGTGAGGCGCATACCTTGAAATGTGCCTTGCCTGTGCGCCTAGGCGCACCTTTTAAATCACTATCCCAGCTCTTTAGCTAGTCCGAGACATTGCAACAAAGTCAACACCAAAGAGTTTCTCCACCCAATTGGCCCTAAAAACATTGCCACAATCCTCTTCCTTGAATCTCTGATGACCTCTCCTATTCCAACCATACCTGGGTTTCTGAGGGAGGTCCCATTGAAATTCAATTTTACTTTAATAACTGTTAGAATGTTAGAATGATGTCTCTTTGTACGAGTGTTCGGCTGATAAGAGTTCTTATTAGTCCATACTTAAGTTTAAGTTATCCTGTAACTGGGCCTGTGTTAATGGGCCTAAGTCTGTTTTATGTTTTAAGTTAACTGGGTGTCCCATCACTAATCAGGGGCATTCCAGTAATCTCTTGTATCTTGTACTATATTCAAATATAAATAATAGCATGGTCGACTGGCTTGTACAGTTCAACATTCTAGCATATCTTCTTCTTCTCCTCTTTTTTGCTACTTTGGCTACAATGGTTCAGCTTTCATGGTATCAGAGCATTGAGCACCTTCCTGGTTACTGTCGACGCCATCTCCTCTCTCTTGCTGTCTTTTTTCTTGTTTTTATCTGGGTTGCTGCTGTGAAACCCTAGGGTTGAAGGAGAACAACACAAGGTTCGACCTAGGGTTTCCCTTGGTTGTAGGGCACAAGGGAGGTAAGACCCAGAAGCTGATGTCCTACTAGTTTCTAGTAGTTAGCAGCTATTCGGCTGCTAAGAGAGGTTTGTATAGGATGGACCTAGTTTTAGACTGATTTCAGCAGTCCTAGTGTTGGCTGTAAGGAGGGGAACTCTCTTTACAGTTTCAGAACACCTCATTTGCTGCTGTAACTGAACTGTTTCAGAACCGTGACAGTCTCGGCAAGTCTGAAACTTTGTTGCGAGCTGTCAGGGCTTGCTAAGGTCACTTTAGTTAGTCTTAAATCAGTGCCATCTACACAGGGGCTGCGGTCAGGATGTCTTCAATATCCGGAGATGTTTCTTCTAGGGATAACAGACCTGCGGCAAGGTCTTCAAATCTGGAAAACCCTAATCTGCACAACCTGCAGATTACAAGTGTGCTACTGGACGAATACAACTTCAGGGAGTGGTCTGTTTTTGCAATGCTGTTTATTACTTCCCGTGACCTCGCAACCTACCTTGATGGGAGCAAGATGGAACCTGATGTTGGCAGTGCAAATTATGCTATGTGGCGCAAGGAGAATGCCACAGTTATGTTCTGGTTGCTTGCCTCTATGACTCCTCGGGTTGCTAGGACTGTTCATCACTTTACTACAGCAACCAAGATTTGGGAAAATGTGTCTAAGACCTATGTACAGAAGAAAAACAATGCTAGAATCTACAAATTGAATCAAGACATTGCTGCCTTAAGGCAAGGAGATATGACAATTGCAGCATACTTTGTAACTCTGGATGGTCTTTGGGAAGAACTTGATCATCACTTGATATTAGATTGGGAAAATGCTAGGGACAAGGAGAGACATGATAAGCAAATTGAAGAGAGCAGAGCCTTCAATTTTCTGGCTGGCCTAGACCCAGTGTATGAGGGTATAAGGTCACAAATTCTAGGGAGAGATGAATTACCGGAGCTTCACCATATCTATTACCTGGTGAGGAATGAAGAAGTCAGGAGAAGGGAGATGCAAGTTGACTCCCAGATGCAGTCAACTGGACTATCCGGAGAACATTCACCCTAGTCTTCACTAAGGGAAATAGATATTTAGACAAGAAGTCCCTCAAGTGTACCCATTGTGGTGGTGAGAAACACACAAAGGAGAAATGTTGGGTCTTGTATCCTCATATGAAGCCAGCTGCTTTGAGAAAGGAAAAAAGGCAACATAAGGGTCACTTAGCAAGTGGGAATCTTGCCACCAACAACAGTAGTGACAACTCACAGAGTACTCCGATAGTGTTCTCTTCCTTCCCAGGGCAGGCTGCCGACTCCTCTGGACCAAGTACTTAGGGCTTCACAGCTAGTGAGGTAGAGGTTCTCAGCCGGGCATTAGCCCGTTTGAAGAACAATCCTTTAGCTTCCACCTCTCTTGCCAAATCAGGTACAACCTCTGCATTTAGTGCAACTAGTTCCTTTAGTTCTACCTCTTGGGTGATTGATTCCGGAGCCACTGACCATATGACACATGCCCTCCTTATTCTCTTCATATCATTTGTTGTCTGGCTAGGATAAGATGAGAGTGGCTGATGGGTCTCTCTCCACCATCTCTGGAAAGAGGGTGGTTGACCTAAGCAAGGATCTCTCTCTTAAATCAGTCCTACATGTTCCTAGTCTTACCTCAAATCTGTTGTCTGTTTCAAAGCTTACAAAAAATTTGAATTGCAGTATAACTTTTTTTCCCTCTCATTGTGTTTTCCAGGATAGATTGACAAGGAGAACGATTGGGTGTGGTCATGAGTATGGGGGCCTCTACTATTTTGATGCAGACATCAGCTCAGCCCTACAAGCTTCTGCTACTAATAGTCTGGAAAGTGTGGAGTCAATAGCTAGGTTGCATCTGTGGCATGCTAGGCTAGGTCATGTGTCTTTCTCTTCTTTAGCAATGTTGTTTCTTGAACTATGTAAGGGAATTCCAAGTCAAAGTTTAATTTGTGATGTGTGTCAAATGTCAAAACAATGTATCCATTTTCTAGTAATGAAATTCGTGCTCCTTTTGATTTGGTTCATTCGGATGTTTGGGGACCTTCACCCATTGTATCTATTGATGGCTTCCGTTACTTTATCAGTTTTATTGACCATTATTCTCGGTGCACTTGGATTTATCTGTTAAAAGGGCGTGATGAAGTTCCACAGATAACCATGATTTTTTGCAAGATGATTGAAACATAATTTGAGAAGAAGATAAGCAATTCCGGTCGGACAATGCAGCTGAATACTTTGAAAGATCCCTGAACTCATTCATGGAAGATGCAGGCATGTTACACCAATTATCATGTGCTTATACCCCTCAGCAAAACGGGGTTGCTGAGCGCAAGAACATGCACCTATTGGAGACAGCTCGAGCCCTACTTTTCCAGCACCAAGTGCCCAAGCAATATTAGTTTCAAGCTATTCTCACTGCATCATACCCGATAAATCGGATGCCATCTAAGGTATTGGGTATGAAGATTCCTTTCTCTGTTTTGTGTCCCATCCTTTCAGAGTTTCGTCTTCCTCCACGAGTTTTTGGCTGTACATGCTTCATACATGTGAAGGATCCAAAGAAAGCCAAGCTGGATCCCAAGGCTACGAAGGGAATATTTTTGGGGTACTCTCCTACACAAAAGGGGTATAAGTGTTATGATCCTGTCTCCAAGAAAAAATATGTCACCAGAGATGTAGTCTTTTTTGAGTTTCAACCCTATTTCTAGTCTTCTCCAAATCCTCTTCAGGGGAGAGTAGTGGGTTGGAAGAGGATTCTCATTCTCCCTTCTTTTTTGTTCCCCTTTCATCTCCTTCCACCACTCCTAGCTGTGACATTCCGAGTCAACCTAGTGAGGCTCCCAGTGTGCCAGATACTTCTCCTGATATAGCAGATGCTTCTGAAGGTTCCTGTTGGCAAGAGAAAGAGATACTTACATACAATAGAAGGAAGAAGGGCCCTCAACCTCATGATTGCAACCAGTTGAACTCAAATCAATCTGTCTCTGTAATCCAAGGTAACTCTGACTCACTCACTTCGGATTTTGATGTTTCTATTGCTCTCCGTAAGCCTGTTCGTTCTTGTACCACCCGACATTCCATTGCTGATTATGTTTCTTACTCACACTTATCTCCTGCCTATCGCTCCTTTGTGTCTGCTCCTTCCTCTGTATGTGTCCCTCCAGGTACTCAGAGGAGGCATCTGATCCAAGGTGGAAAGAAGCCATGAATGAAGAGATGAAAGCCCTAATGAAATCAAGAACGTGGGAATTGGTGGACTTGCCAGAGGGGAAAGGCACCGTTGGGTGCAAGTGGGTATTCACAGTAAAGCACAGGGAAGATGGGTCAATCGAGAGGTACAAGGCCCGACTTGTGGCAAAGGGATTTACACAAAAGGAAGGAATTGACTACAATGAAACATTTGCTCCTGTAGCAAAGCTCAACACAATTAGGGTTCTACTGTCACTAGCAACAAATTTCTCTTGGGAACTCCATCAGCTGGATGTGAAGAATGCCTTCCTAAATGGTGATCTTCATGAAGAGGTATTCATGGAACCTCCACCTGGTTATGATGTTGGAAAGGTGTATAAACTAAGGAAAGCATTATATGGTTTGAAGCAGTCTCCCCGAGCATGGTTTGAGAGACTTTGTATGACCATGAAGAAAGTGGGGTACACTCAGAACAATGCGGATCATACATTGTTTACAAGGAGACATGATAACAAACTTACGGCTCTCATTGTTTATGTAGATGATATGGTGATTACTGGAAATGATGTGGAAGAGATGAAGAGGTTGAAGGAGTTCTTAGCTTCAGAATTTGAGATCAAAGACCTAGGAAATCGGAGATATTTTCTTGGGATTGAAGTTGTTAGATCAAGAGAAGGAATCTACACATGTCAGCGAAAATATGTGCTAGATCTCATAGAGGAAACAAGCATGATGGGGTGCAGGCCATCAGACACTCCAATAGAACCGAACCAATGGACTACAAGAATTAATGGGTGAGGAATACTGTGATAAAGAGAGGTACCAAAAGTTGGTAGGAAAACTGATTTACTTATCCCTTACTCGGCCAGACATTGCCTATGCAGTGCATGTTGTCAGTCAATTCATGCACTCACCAAAGATCCTTCATATGAGAGCAGTGGAAAGAATTCTCAGATACTTGAAGACTTGCCCAAGGAAGGGAATTCTATTCAGGAAAAACAACAGACTTGAAATTGAAGCCTACACTGATGCTGATTGAGCTGGGTCTGTTGGGGACAGAAAATCAACCTCAGGTTACCGTACATTCTTGGGAGGAAACCTGGTTACATGGCGCAGTAAGAAGCAGAATGTTGTGGCTAGATCAAGTGCAGAAGTAGAATACCGAGCTATGGAACACGGGGTTGCTGAACCCTTATGGCTCAAAACTCTTCTTAATGAGCTTGGTATTAAGGCTGAGGGTCCTCTTAGGCTGTATTGTGATAATAAAGCTGCTATCAACATTGCCAACAACCCCGTGCAACATGACAGGACAAAACATATTGAAATTGGTCGACACTTGTCAGAGAGAGAATTGTTTCAGGAGAATTCTGTGTGCCTTATACTCTATCAGAGATGCAAATTGCAGATGTATTGACTAAAGGACTGGCAACAACAAAGTTCAGGGACATACTTGGCAAGTTAAACATGATTGATATCCATGCTTAGGTTGAGGGGGAGTGTTAGAATGTTAGAATGATGTCTCTTTGTATGAGTGTTCGACCGATAAGAGTTCTTATTAGTCCATACTTAAGTTTAAGTTATCTTGTAACTGGGCCTGTGTTAATGGGCCTAAGCCTGCTTTATCTTTTAAGTTAACTGGGTGTCCCATCACTAATCAGGGGCATTCCAATAATCTCTTGTATCTTGTACTATATTTAAATATAAATAAAAGCATGGTCGACTTGCTAGTACAGTTCGACATTCCAGCATCTCTTCTTCTTCTCCTCTTTTCTGCTACTTCGGCTACAGTGGTTCAGCTTTCAATACCTACTAGGGGTTTCCACTCCATCTTAACTCTATCTTTTACTCTTGAAGATTGTGCTATTTCAAGCCAAGCCCTTGAGAAGTAAATTATTGAGAAGGAATTGAAAATGTCTATGGTATTTATCCAAAATGCTACCTTTATTTTTATACTATCAATCACTTCCTCTAGAGTCTTGCTCTTCTCCAAGAATACTCTATTATTTCTCTCTGCCCACACCACCCAACAAACTGCTACCTTTGTGGAATTCCACAATTCTTTCCCCCTTTCCTTTGGTTGCCTCAAGAAGTTAGGATTGAATAGATCCACCACATCTTGACGGGGGGTACCACTTGTGCTCGAAGAGAGAATTAAAGATCTCCCAAATTTTAGACACAAAGAAATATGAGATTGGTAAATGAGAAAGGGTCTCACCATTGTTCTTACACAAGAAGCACAAGTGAGGAGAAAGGCAAACAGACAACCTTATTTTTTTGCAACATATGACACGTATTTCCCTTACCAATTTTTGCATTCCAACCTCCAACCCACGGATGCTTACTATTACCTTGTGCCATGGTCTTTCACTCTTGAAGGGAAATCTCCACAACCATTTTCCGTGGGGGGGGGGGGCAGTGTTTCTAGAGACTAAGTTCCCTTACCCAAGATCCCCTTCTTCCTTTAGGTTTACTAACATATTCCCAATTTACTAGGTGGTCCTTTTTTCCTTCTCTTGGTTCCCACAGAAAATCCCTCATGTACTTCTCTAGTTGCCCTGCTATCCTGGTTGGTATTCGAAAGCTAGATAGGAAATAAATGGGAGGACTTGCCAGTGTTGCTCTAATTAGAGTAATTCTTCCACCCAAAGAGATGTAATTTCATTTCCAAATGGCTAATTTTCTTACAAACCTTTCCACGATCAGCTTCCAAAAAGCCATCACATCTAGGGTTCCCTCCTAATGGCAAGCCTAAGTATATGACAGGCCACGCTCTAATCTCACACCCTAGAATCTCTGCAAACCTCTACAACTCTCCATCTTCCAAGTTGATTCCTGCAATCCCACTTTTACCCCAAGAAGTTAGTGCCATGAGTTTACTTCAAAACCTTGAGGGGTGTGTTTGGATACTACAAAAAGGGATAGGAAAATTTGGACTCTGTCACCCTCCGGTACCTTCACCTGTGCTTCCTTTTTCTCATCCCTTGTTCAGCCGAGTGATAGTCATGGGTTGTCTTTTTTGGTTAAGGAGATCTGGAGTAAACCTATTCCGCATAGGGTGGGTGGTTTTTTCTGGGTAGTGTTTCTAGAAAGAATCAATACCTGTGAATTACTGCAAAGAAAAAGACCTGATTGGTGTCTTTCCCCTCACTGGTGTTCTTTGCTAAGTCAATGGTGAGTATTTCTATCACTTAATAATTTCTTGCCCTTTTTCTTCTTTAATTTGGCAATGGTTTCTTTCTTTGTTTGGGTGCAGATGGAACCTTCTGCCTAATGTACACAGTCTGTTCACCTCTACCTTTGTTAGTTGGCCAATGAAGAGGGAAAGAATATTATGGAAGTGTACAAGGGCAGCAGTGTGCTGGACAATCTGGGAAGAGAGGAATTAGATAATTTTTCTTGGCAAAAAAAGAAGCAGCGATGATATCATTGAGGATATCACAATCAGAGTGGTCCATTGGGTGAAGACATTGGATCTCTTTTTAGGATATTTTTGGGGGCGAACTGATAAGGAAATGGAGGGGGGTAGCTGCTGCTTCTTTTAAGGAGGCTGTTAGGCCTTGGTCCCCATCATCTAGAGGTTTCATCAAGCTCAACGTTGATGGCAGCAGTGAAGCTGTCTGGAATTGGACTTTTCAGAAATGAGGAAGGAAATTATTGCAGTCTTTTCAGGTCCAATTGGAATAGGTGATACAATTCCTCATCATTTTCTCAAACAAGGTGGAAGCACAGAAATTGCTAGAGTTGGAATTCGAGCAAATTTGAGAATTGCTGTTGAGAATCGATTGGTGGTATCTTGATGCAGTGGAGATGAAGAGAAAACCAAAGAATCTTGTGTGGGTTTGGGTTCTCATAATTAATAGGAAAAATAAAATTTGTAAAATTACACTGTAGGAGTACTTGATTTGTTGAATCTACACTGTATCCCTTGGTCCATTCAAATATTAACAAAATTCGAACCCAAGTCTACTGAAGTGGTACCCTCGCGGAATTGCCCTTTTATCATATTAATATAAATACAACTTTCTGGGTGTGGGTCAAGCCTAGAAACACCCGTTCAATTCTCTTTTTCTTCTTCTTCTTCTCAACCTAACTCTGACAGTAACTGCTTTAATTATTTAATGAATGGATCTTTTTCATTGTTGCTGATCAACAAAAAAAATATTAGTGTAAAATTAACTTTTCCAACCCTAGATTTTACAAGCTAATTTTCTATACAATTGAGACCAGTTGGAACTCAATGAGTCTTAATTGAACCACCCATTGTGAATTCTCTAATTTCATTTAGAAAGGGGGTTCCAAGGACTACTTCCTACAACAATCTAACTGCATTAGATGAACAGCTATTTTTAATGAAAGATGAAATGTGAAGTTGTTTCTTGATTCTCGTCCCAGTAAGAGCTCTACTTTAGCCTTTGTAGTTTTATTATCAAAGGAACCACTATAGGGGTAAAGGATTCTTTATGTTGTCTCCAAATGGGAGATGAAAAGGGTTATATAAAGCAAACCCTTCTCTCAGTGTTTAGAATGTTGAATTCAAACTTGCATGTGAAGATAAAAAAAGTGAAATGGTTAAATGGGTGGATCACCTGTCCTGATACTGCAAGTTCTATGTGTCCAACTGAAAGGTAAGTATATTGGGCCTGTGTTTTTACCAAAAGAAATATTTTAATTTGTTAAAATATAATCACAGATGTAATTAAACTTAAAATTTGCTTGCCTTCACTGCCTTGTGGAATTTGTTAAATATAATCACAGATGTAATTTAAAATATAATTTGTTAAATAAATTTGCCTGCCTTGTGGAATTATGTGTTAAACTGAAGCACATCGAAATGTGCACATTTATTATTAATGCTAAGACCAAATGAATTTGCAATTTTTGATATTATTATTTGCAGTCCACTTGCGTGAGGCGACCTAAATTTATTTTGTGTACTGGAGGGAGTACATCTGGCTTCATCCCTACTTATTCAAGCCAAAATACAACACCAAGGTAAGATATGTGGTTTGAGCTTTTTGTTTGCCTGTTGAGGAAAAAAGGGTCTAATTTGGTTATTTTGCAACAGTTTTGCCTCTGGAAGTATATGGAGAAATCTTTCTTCATGGATCCCACATAGAGAATCCACACCTGCTCAGGTATTGACTGTCAAATTGGTTGCTGCCGTGGGATCTTTTCCTCTTTAAATCTGAAAATGATTGTTCTAGTTGTTGGTCGTTTGTCATGCATAAGGTCAGGATACCTTGATACAGGCATGGATGTTGACACTGATATGGCTACAATAAGCATGTTTTCTATTACCATAAACATGACTTGTCCATGCTTTTTTGTCCCTTCATGTTGTTTTTGTGCAGCTTCTGAAACATTCATTTAAAATATGTAATTCTCATGTGCCATTATGACATATTTATGCATTGACACATAGATCTAGACTGAGGAAACTGAACTGCATTAATGATGATGGAACATGTTATATGCAGTGAAATTTAGGAATTTAAGAATAACAAACAATTATAGAATGTTTTAAGGTGAAATAGATGTGGTTTGGTTGGTAAGCTGATGTTCTTTTTGTTGTCAATTGGTTTGTTGATGTTAGAGGCTAGAGACCCTAAATTTGTTGTTCCATGATCTGGTGTATGAGAAAGATCTTTGGTGGAAGTAAAGGAATAGGATCAGCCTCAAAAAATGAGAGGGGTCAAATGGCTGAAAAGGTTGGAGGGAAGGTAGAGGAGGAAAAAAAGAAAAAGAAAAAGAAAAAGAAAAAGAAAAAGAAAAGAACTGAGGTGGAATGGTTAATCTTTGATATTTAGGGAGATCTAGAGTTTAGTGGTAGGGGAGATAGGAGGAAGGGCTTCAAGTAAGGAGGTTGTGGTAAGATTTCTGGGTTCTCTTCTGAGTTGTATCTATAAAAATCATTAGTTGGAATGTGATAGGGTTGGGGAGTGCAAGAAAGAGGATGGTGATCAAATACTTGATAGGGAAAGCCTAACATTGTGTTATTGCAAGTAGGGGTGATCACGCTTGGCCTGGCCTTGCCCAACCCATAAATTTCTGGGTCTGGGCCCAGGATTTTGTGTGCAAGCCCGACCTGTATTAAAACCAGAAAATTTCGGGCCGGGCTTGGTCCCAACACTTCAAGCCTGGCCCATCCCACAATAAAATATAATATATTCTTAAGTGTAATATTTTTATATTATTATATATTATTTTATGCACTATATGTGCTTAATATTATATATTTTATATGTTATATATGCAAATATATTTTCTTTTATATTAAACATTTAGTATTTTATATAAAATATAAATTTTTTAACGCATAAATATTCATAAGTTGACACATGTCAACACACAAGTCAATACATGCCAACACGAGTCAACTCAAGTATGAGAGTTGCCCTCTTAGGCAAGATCTTTTATAGATAAATGTGAGGCTTTCAGTTCCATTCTTGAGCAATGTGGGAGTTGGGACAAAACTCAATGGTAACACTGACCATTGAGTGTTTTTCCATGTACCACATTGCTCAAGAATGGGAGTGAAGGCCTTGCCTTCATATATAAAAGGACAAGTAAGTCAAGCTAAACTAAGTTTATGAATTAAATGAGGCCCAACTTCCTGAGGAAAAAGAAATAAAGAGGCAGGATTATCTGGAGGATAGTAAGAGCAGCAATGGTGTGGACTTTAATGAAAATAGCAGATCTAAGGAGGAATTGATTGAAGCCATAACATTTAGAGCTGTGCATTGGGTAAAAACATCGGATATATTCCAAGTATTATCAACCAATAACATGGTAAGGACATGGTCTAAAGTGACACAAACTGACATAAGGCAGTGTGGTAATGGAATGAAAGCCTCCAACCAAATAAGCCGAAGCTGAACTTTGATGGAAGCTTTATGGGTAATCTGGGAAAGGCAGGCATGGGGGGGAGTCCTTAGAAACCACCAAATTGGGGGGGGGGGGGTTCCTTAGTGTTTTGGAATGGTAGAATACTGATATGTTTCATTCTATTGCCAATGGGCATATTTATACAGTAAGCTGCTGTAATAAATGGAAAGAAAGAAAAAGATAGAAAAGAAAATAGAAAGATCCTCCATTCCCAGGATTATATACAATTCTATTTTCAGGTCTGAACCAATAACCCCACGTTTTCCAACACTCCCCCTCAAGCTGGTGAATAGAGATCCTCCATTCCCAGCTTGGCTATAATTCTTCGAAAGTCTGTACTATTGAGCCCTTTAGTAAGTACATCGGCCAGTTGTCCTTTTGTAGACACATAGGGAGTGCAAATCAACTTGCTGTCCAGTTTCTCTTTTATAAAGTGTCGGTCAATTTCGATGTGCTTCGTCCTATCATGTTGAACAAGATTGTGAGCAATATTGATGGCTGACTTGTTGTCACAATATAGTTTCATAGGCTCTTCTCGTGGAATCTTCAGGTCTTCTAAAATTATCTTCAACCAGAGTAATTCACACACTCCTTGTGCCATAGCCCTGAATTCTGCCTCTGCACTTGACCGAGCCACTACATTTTGCTTCTTACTCCTCCAAGTGACTAAGTTTCCTCCTAAGAAGGTACAGTAACCAGAAGTGGACCGTCTATCTACTGGAGATCCTGCATAATCGGCATCTGTATATGCTTCAAGAGTCGGTCCTCCATTTCTTCTGAATAAAATTCCTTTTCCTGGATTGGCTTTCAAATAGTGCAAAATTCGATGAGCAGCCTGCAGATGAACTTCTTTAGGATTATGCATAAATTGACTTATTATACTTACAGCATATGCAATATCCAGTCGTGTATGTGCAAGATAAATGAGTTTTCCAACTAGTCGTTGGAACATCTCCTTGTCTACACTTGCATTCTCGTTGGCTTCTCCAAGTTTATGATTGGGATCTATAGGCGTGGAAGCTAGTTTACATGCCATATTTTATGTTTCTTTCAAAAGATCAACAACATACTTTTGTTGAGAGATAAAGATGCCTTGTTTAGAATGTGCAACTTCAATTCCGAGAAATACTTTAGTCTCTCAAGTCTTTTATCTCAAATTCTCTGGCAAGGCAGTTTTTCAATTCTTCCTTCTCCTTTTTATCATTCCTAGTAACGATTATATCATCCACATAGACTAATAGTGCAGTAACTCCCCCTGAGGTTGTGTGTTTGATAAACAATGTGTGGTCACCTTGACTTTGCTTGTAACCTGTACTCAACATTACCTTCGTAAACCTTCCAAACCATGCTCTCGGAGATTGTTTGAGACCGTATAATGCTTTCTTCAACCGACAAACTTTGTTCCCTTTAATGCCTTCTCCAAAACCCGGTGGAATGTCCATGTATATCTCCTCTTCTAGATCACCATGGAGAAACACATTTTTTACATCAAACTGTTGCAAATCCCAATTATAGTTAGCAGCCAACGATAGTAACACCCTTACTGCATTCATTTTAGCTACTGGGGAAAAAGTCTCCTGATAATCTACCCCATAAGTCTGTGTATATCTCTTGGCTACCAGGCGTGCTTTGTACCTTTCTAATGACCCATTAGATTTGTACGTAATTGTGAACACCCATTTGCAACCTACCGTCTTCTTGTTTCTTGGTAGATTCACAACTTCCGATGTGTTGTTTTTTCTAATGCCTCCATTTCCACTCTCATGGCTTTTCTCCACTCCTTATTAGAAAGTGCCTCAGCTAGAGTATTAGGAATTGGAATGGTGTTAAGGCTGGCTAGAAAACTTTTATGGGATTTAGAGAATCTTTGGAATGATACATATTTGGCTAAAGGGTACAATGGGCGTTTAGTACATTCTCTAGTTCCTTTTCTCAATGCAATAGGTAGGTCATACTCATACTCAGACTGTGAAGGTGTAGGTTCAGGATCTAAGCATTTCTCAATTCTAGGATTAGGAGTTGAATCTTGGACTTGCACGGATTGAGGATCTGGATTTTTCCTCCTAGAGTAAACCTGCATATATCTCACATTATCATGCACATCATTCGTGGGGTTAACAGTGTCCGAATTTGGTTCAATGGTTGGGTTGTTTGACTCTTGTTGAGACTCGGGAATGTGGGGCTCAGAGGAATGTGACTTAAAGGGATGTGATTCTTGACGATGTGAGGAGGGTAATACATCTAGGGAGAGTAGATCCGAGGCCTTATCTTCCATTAATGAGGGCTGCCCTTGAAGATAAGGTTGAGTGAAAAAAGATTTTCCTTCCTCAAATGTGACATCGATGGAGGTGTAGACATTTCTGGTGGCTGGATGATAACATTATAACCTTTCTGAGTTGGGGAGTATCCCAAGAAGACACACCTGACTACTCGTGGGTCTAATTTTCCCTTATTATGGACATGAACAAAGGCAGTGCAGCAAAAAATTCTTGGTGTGAGATTATTTGAGGCTCGAATATCAAGGTAAAATTGAGAAAGGACTTGTATTGGGCTTCAGTTGTCAAGAACTTTAAATGGTAGCCTATTTATGGTGTAGGCAGCAGTAAGGACAGCTTCCCCCCAATATTGTTTTGGCACCTGATTTTGAAAGAGAAAGGCTTGAGTGGTTTGCAAAAGATGGCCATTTTTTCTCTTAGCTACCCTATTCTGTTGGGGAGTGTTAACATAGGAGGGTTCATGCACAATGCCTTCTTTCTGAAAAAATGGGGACAAATTCTGATTAAATTAATCTGTAGCATTATCAGATCGAAACCTTTTAATTCTCACACCAAACTGAGTTTGGACCATGTTATGAAAGTTGGGAAGAATCGTACCCACATCAGATTTAGACTTAAGAAGAAAAATCCATGTGACCCTAGTGCAATCATCAATAAAGTTGACGAACCATCTGGAACCAGTAATGTTGGGAAATTGAGAAGGGCCCCATATATCCGAATGAATCAAATAAAAAGGAGTTGAAGATCCTTTATTGCTGATTGGGAAAGAAACCCTTTTGTGCGTAGCAAGTTCCAAATTAAATCTTTATTGGAGGTAGATAAGAATGATTCGTGTGTGACATGCATAACAGTGTGAGACGATTTGCTGGTTGCTTCAAGGTAGTAGAGTCCATTTCTTTCCTTAGCAAGTCCAATCTTCTTCCCCGAAACCTGGTCCTGAAATACATAGTAAGAAGGGAAGAACCCAACATTGTTGTTCACATCCTGGGTGAGTTTATGTATAGAGATAAGGCTAGTGGATAACTTAGGAGCATGAAGCACTTTTAAGTAATTGGGATGGAGTAATTTGAATATTCCCAATCCCTGCCACTGTGGTGAAAGAACCATCAACAACTAAAATTTTTCTATTACTATGACAGGGTGTATAGGTGAGAAAATGTAGTGAAGAGGGTGTCATGTGGTCAGTAGCTCTAGAATCTAGAATCCATGGAAAAACACTAGCCGAGGCATGTAATCCTAGAGATAAAGTCTCACCTGAGAGAGCAAGAGAGGTAGAACCACTTCCTGGTTTCAAGGATTTCAGGAAGCACCTTAGCCTTTCAATTTCTTCATCATTAAATGGTCCCTGACTTGAGTGTTCTTGCTGCGGGGTTGTGGAGACATTATGGGCCTGTTGAACTCCTTTTGAAACTCCTCGGTTTCCCCATTCCTTGCTGGATGTGGGAGGTTTCCCATGAAGTTTCCAACACCGATCTTTCGTGTGTCTGGGCTTCTTGCAATAGGTGCACCAGAGGTTATCGTTAGAGTCATGAGTGGTTGTGTCACGAGCCAAGTTGTGATTGTTCTCACCCTTTGAACCACTGTAACTTCCTCCCCTTGCCACAATGGCTGAGCCTTTGGGATCTTTAGGCTCAAGCATGATTCCACGTCGGCTTTCCTCAGCTCTGACAAGGGCTATGACTTCATTCAATGGAGGCACTTCTTCTTTGCCAAGAATTTGTATTCGGACCTGATCAAATCCAGCATTCAGTTTGACCAAAAAATCATACACCCTATCTCTTTGAATAAAATTCTTCAAGATCACAACATCATCTGCACACTTTGTCTCAAGAACCCGATAATGATCAAGCTCATGCCATAAATTTTGCAACAGATTTGCATACTCTATAACACTCCTGCATCCTTGTTTGGCCGCCACAGTCTTCACTTTGACCTCATAGACACGAGCAACGTCATGGGCTTTGGAATAGGTTTGTCGGACAGCATCCCAAATAGCCTTTGCAGAGGGAAGAAACATACAAGTATCACTGATCTCGGGTGTCATTGAACTCCACAACCATGACATAATCATGGAGTCCTCTTCGTCCCAAGCATCAAAATTTGGCTCGCCCAACCTTGGTCCTGTTCCAAGGAGGTGACTAATTTTTCCTTTTCCCTTCAAATAGGTACACACTAGTTGTGACCACTTCAAGTAATTCTGGCCATTCAGTCTATATGTTGCCTGAATATTCTGCAAATCACCAGTGTGAGGATGAGAATTTGTTGCTCCTTCATTGGTTTGGACGGGAGCACTTGTTGCAGTCATGTTGGGCATTTTTAATGGAGGAAAAATATGGCTAGTTGGAAAGGAGAATAAAGGAACACTTCTGGTTACAGATCAACACTGAAGGCCAGAAGAGAAAAACACAAAACACTGGCAATGAAGGCCGAAAAAATCTCAAGGTTGACAAACCTAGAGCTTTGATACCATGTTTTGGAATTGTAGAATACTGATGTGTTTCATTCTATTGCCAATGGGCATATTTATACAGTAAGCTGCTGTACTAAATAGAAAGAAAGAAAAAAATAGAAAGAAGAAAAAATAGAAAGAAGAGAAAATAGAAAGTACAAAAATAGAAAGAAAGAAATAGAAAGAAAAAAACTTTCTAAATCAATCCTTCCACAATCCTTGGAATATATACAATTCTATTTTCAGGTCTGAACCAATAACCCCACATTTTCCAACACTTAGAAACCACCAAGTTGTGGTGGTGGCTTTGTATTCAGGACCATTTGGCTATGGAGACTTGGTTATGGCTGAAATAATAGCTCTATTACAAGGAATGAGACTAGCACTACAACTTCTTGTTAGGGACTTGGAAGTTGAAGGAGATTCACAACTTCAATTCAGCACCTTGGAACTATACATGCTTTTAGGGAAATTGATCTCCTATCAAAGAAAATTAATCCCAAGTTCAGCTGGGTCAGAAAAACTGCAAATAGGTTGGCAGATGTATTAGTTGACAGACCTCTTTTATTTGGGCAAAACTGTAATTTGATGTTACTTGGGTTGGTTGGAGTATTCCAACAATTGTACTAAGTTTCTTTATTTATTAATGAAAACCTTTTGCTGATAAAAAAAAAAAAAACAAAAAGAAAGAAGATTAAAGTACAACAGGGGAATACTCTATACAGCTCATTACAAAACCCCATTGCGATTTCCTAATATCTTCCCCACATCCAATATTTACAAGAAGGTCCAGAAAAGATACACTCTATTTGTTCCTTGCTTTGCAAGGTGGTCAGCCAAACTATTTACCAATCTTTGAACCCATCAAATTATCAACTGCATATCCTCTGTGAACTGCTTGAACTTTTTAATCTCATTTCTATATATTCATAAGACATTTTCCATCTTCAGCAGCTAACTTATGAAAAATTTTGAATCCCCTTCAATTACAAGTTTCTCTGCCCTTAGTTCCATAGTCTTCTGTACCCCACAAACTACAATAATTAGTTTTGCCCTTGTCGAGTCTCCTTCCCTTAGTGGTCTTGAGAACATGGGACAAATCTCTTCTTTTTCATTCCTTATGGCCAAGGTTCAATTGTTTAAAATTTTGATAATACACCCCGTATTGGGTGTTTCGGACTTTGACCATTTTCAAGGGATGCTTAAAACCGACCCCCTGATGCAATTTTGACAAAAAAAACTAAAAAAGCAAATTTATCAAGTAGTGGAACACCTGATACGCTTGTTCGTGCGTATCAGGTGTATTGATACTTTAAACCATGCTTATAACACCTCCCTATTTTTGATGGTCTCGGGTTACCACAGTTGTGTCCATCAAAGTTCAATTTTATGAACCCTCTTTTCATAGGTAGTTAATTCCTTTCTACCCTTTATGTCCTTAACGAGGATCCTGTGATCAATGGATTGGAGATAACCAGGCAAGAGAGATAGAGTAGGTAATAGTAGATTGTTCTAAAGAAATTTATAGCTCTCCCCTTCCAATCATAGCTTTTGTTTCTGGCCTAGACTAGCCATTCCTTACTTGAGCTGTCCCTTTCTTTGGAGAGACCTTTTGAGGAAGATGGAAGTAAAAAGTGTTGCCTTTGGAATGGATAAGGCATTGGGATCCAATAGTTTTTCTAGGGGTTCCTTTCATGAGTTCTGGGATATTATAAAGTTTGGTTTAATGGAGGCTTTGACGGAATTCCATTTCCAGGAGTATCATTAATCCTGGTGCAAATGCAACTTTTTTAGCATTAATCCCTTGAACTCAGATGATTCCCTTCTTAGAGATTTCAGGCCCATTCTAGTAGGTGGAATGTACAGGATCATTGCCAGGTTCTCTCCCTTATGCTTATGGTAGTGCTATATTTTCTTGTGTCCCAATTTTAGGGAGTGTTTATGTAGGATAAACAGATTACTGAACAAATCCTAATTGCTACTGACTGTATGCAAGAGGCTGGGGTGGAGGGAAGAAATGATGGCTTTGCAGATTGGATTGAGAAAAAGAATATGGCATGGTAGATTGGTCTTTTTGGATGTTCTGTTAGAAAAGACGGGGTTTGGAGCAATATGGAGGATTCTATCCCAGAGAAGAGAGGTCTAAGGCAGGGGGGTCCTTTTTACTCTCTTAGGTGATTTTTGGAGTTGGATAATCACTAGAGCTGATGATTGGGGATTGCTGAAAGGTTTGAGGGTAGGTAGGAAAGAGGTGGTGGTCACACAAATTTGTTATCAGTTAGTTCTCTTGCCAAAAAGCCTGAATAGTTGTGTGACTTTCTGCCCACGTTGTTGTATTTTTCAGGACTTGAAGATGAGGAAGATGATTAGAAGTGGTTGTGAAGTTAATGGGGGTATACCTTCTAGATTTGCCATCATGTTAAGCTGTGGTGTATGTCCCGTGTCTCGTGAAGATAGTCTTGATATGCCTTTGAATTAAAGAAGACTGTGCCATTATTGCACAGGCCATGTTTCTTTATGATCGTTGTGGTTAATTTTTCTTACTTTTTTTTTCAAGTCTGTTGATGCTGTGGTGTATCTCATAAATTGGTTACCATCTAAGTTCTTGCATCTCCAGTCTCCACACTAGGTACTTTTTCTTGATGATCCTTCTTTCCACCTTCTTTTGAAGGTCTTTGGTTGTTCATGTTTTCAGTTCTCGTCACGGTAAATTTGATCCCAAGTCTATTCATTGTGTTCTCCTAGCTACTTTACTACTCAAAAAGGATATCAGTGTTTTGATCCTTGTTCTGGAAGATGTTGTATCTATAGATGTGGCTTTTATTGAAGACATACCTTTTTCCCACTTGTGCCTCTCTTCAAGAGGAGAATTCTAGTGAAGAAAAGCCTCCCGTTTGTCTTCCTTATTCTATTCCTTTAGGTCAGTGTTCTTTTTCTCATCAGAGTTGCAAAATAATAATGCAAAGGTGAACATCTACCTGTAGAAAAGAAGGCCAAATAAGTGCCTTTCTCGTCAGATGTGCTTTCTGTGCAAAAACAGTGGTGAAACCATCTCCCACATCTTTTTATCCTGTTGTATTTTGTATTTGGGAGTGTCTTTGTTCTCTCTTTGGGTGCAGTTGGACTCCTCCTCAGGATGTGATGGGTCTCCTTGATCCAAACTTCTTGAGACAGCCGAAGAAAAGGGGAAGAATTATGTGGAAAGCAGTGAAAGCTGCCATGGTATGGACTGTGTGGGGAGAAAGGAATGGGAGGATCTTCAGTGAAAACAATAGAACAGAGATGGATATCTTTGATATGATGAAAATGAAAGTGGCACAGTGGGTGAAGAATATGGAGGTTTTCCAACGGCTCAAATCAGGGAAAGAGTAAACATGGAATGGAGACTCCCAACAACCAACTTTGTTTAACTCAACTTTGATGGGAGTTTTATTGGAAATCAGGTTGTGGCAAGAAAGGGATGGATTTTCTGAGACATAGAAGAAAAGGTGATGGCATTGTTTTCAGGACCATTAACACATGGTAGTGCATTGACAGCAGAACTATGTGGGCTACTCCATAGCCTTTAATTTGCTAAGCAATTTGGATTCCATAACTTGGAGGTTATTTCATGGACAAGATGTAGTTCCCAAACCCCATGGATCTATAGACATATTTTTTTGGAAATTCAAAGCATAACAAGGGAGCTGAGTGTTGTCTTTAAATGCCTCTTTACTTGTGCCTCCTTCAAGGTCCTTTGTGCTCCCGCTGCATAGCTTATTTTTCCAATTAAGGAGTTTTGAACTAGGCCTATTCCCCCTAAAATCACTTTCTTCTGCTGGGAAGTGTTTCTTGGGAAGATTAATACTTTGGACTGGTTGTAGAAGAAAAAACCTTTTTTGTGCCTGTCCCCTCTTGGTGTCTTCTTTGTAAAGAAAATGTTGAGGATTGTTTCCATTTACTAATTTCCTATACCTTTGCTACAGCTATTTGGGCTTGGATTTTTGCCTTGTTTGGATGTAGGTGGAACCAACCTGCGGATATGAGCCAACTCTTTGATCCATCAGCTTTTGTGTGGCCCAACAATAGAGGAAGAATTATGTGGAAATGTATTAGAGCTGTGATAATTTGGGAAGAAAGGAATGCAAGAATTTTCCCGAAAAGGAACGAAGTCTTTTATTCATCAAGGAGTGTATCTTAACAAGGGCAATTCACTGGCTGAAAACTTTGGATTCTTTCCAATTGTTCACCTTTGACGACCTTTGAAGGAACTGGTTAGCAGTGGCAAAGAGCTCCTCCAGGAAGGAAAAGGTCATTGTTTCTTGGACCTCACCACCTGATGGTTGGGTAAAGTTGAATTTTGATGGAAGCAGTCAAGGAAACCCTGGTCCCTCAGGCATAGGATGAGTCTTGAGAGATAAGGACAGCAACATCTTAGCGTTATACTCTGGTCCAGCGGGAGTAGGAGACTCAGTCAGGGCTGAATTATTGGTGGCTTTACAGGGGATTCAGATAGCAAATGAATTAGGAGTTGAGCATCTTCTCATTGAAGGAGATTCTAAGATTGTTGTGAGCTGGCTAACAGAGCCGTGATAAGTCATTTGGTGCTACTAGGACTTCCTAAAAAAGGCAAGCTGGTTAACAAATAATATATCTGTTAGCTCACATTGGGTGAGCAGATTAGCAAATGCTTTGGCTGATCATCTTGCTAAACAAGGGGTTTGAGGGAACATCTGTACTGGGCAACATTGTAATGTTTTTGTTGTAGCTTTTGCACTTTAATCTCACGGGAGGTTGCACCTCGTGCCTCTCCTTGGGGTGCTTGTAACATTTCTGATATATCATCTCTTTTCAATTATATAAAAAAAATGTTGTCTTTAAATGGGTAAACAAGGGACAGCTCACACCAAATGTTTTGGGAAAAATTATAAACGAAAAAGTTGCCTCTTAGGTGGAAAAAACCCCACCTAATTGTAATTCTTGATCTTGATATTAATGAAATCTCTTTACAATGAAGATCATTGGGTTCTGGCTTACTCCAGACTAATAATAACAGTAAAGAAGATGCTCCAGAAGGGTCTCAGTAGAAATAACTGGAATACTTAATCTGTTATTGAAATCCATGGCCTGAACTTATGACAAATACATTTTGAGCTCATTGCTGTACTGAATCTTTGGTTGCAATGATGGTCTGTACTTTTTTTGTGATTGTGGAAATAGGAAAAATTTAGTTGGCATTTTTTGGCAGTAGTCTAATGTGGATACAATAAAAGCAGAAAGAAGATAGATGGGGAAGGAAATATTTTTGGCTCTGTGTTTTTATTCAACTTTGTCTAATCCCATCTATTTATTCTTTATTGTTTTTTTTTTTATATTTTTGGGAATTCTTTTATCCTCTAGTGTTTGATTGAGTTTTTAAAATATGTTTTTGTTTGAATAGCATTTCTTTTAACTTATGGTAGCAAACTTGCAACAGGATAACAGGTTTCCTGGAAGAGGACGGACACTTGATTCTGGTAGAATTCAAGCAGCCTCTGACATAAATTCTGCTTCAACCCTACAAGCTAGGCTCTTAGATGACAGCACCTTAGATCATTCATCAGAAAGAGAAGAATCTGGTATAGGACAGAGGTCGGATGGGAGGTACTTGAATAATTCCTTTTAGTTGTTCTTTTAGACATGCTTGGTGACTTAATGCCCACTTAGACAATAATAAAATTTGGGAAGCATCCCACTGGTTCAAGCTGCTCTATTCAAGCCTAGCTGAGTCAATGACTGATCTGGAGGAAGTTGACGTAGTTGATTTGACGTAATCCTGTCTTACTTGGAACTGGGAAAACTATTAGCTATCCTTAGCAGAAATGGTATGTCTAGCACCAAAAAGATATATGAATGTTCTTAATATTACTGACAATGATTGAAGATGTAGAGGCATGATATGGGGTGCTAGGACCTTTAGATGCATAAACCTCAAATTTGAAGCTTATGACTTGTTGAGCAACATCATGGGTTATCAATATTTAGGAAAAAACATGAAACTAAAATAATTAGGATAAGAAATGCATTATACATGCATGTTTTTGTGTAGGGAAATCCTATAAATGAATGATAGAATGAACATAAAGTATCTAAATGCTTAATAATAATGAAAATTGCTTTATATAGTAAAATCATAGATATAATCAAGGTTCAAAATCTCAATATGATATGGAAGATGCATGGCACATTTTATCAGATTTTCAAGGGGGTCATGTGGCACTGGTGGAATATTGGAGTATTTGTGCAATTCCACTTGTAACTGTTCTTGTAAGTTGATAGTATTGATGAACATTGATGAGTATAGGTGGATATGGACTGATATTAATTCCGCATCTTTTCACACACACAAAAAAAGAACTAATTCCACATGAACCATGAACCGGAAAATCAAAATATAAAAATAGAAAAAGAATGAACTCTTTTTACAAAGAAAGTGAGCTGTTGATAGTTGTAATGACTACTTGCAGAATTAGAGGGAGGATAGAGAGAAGAGAAATAAAATGAGAGAAAGTAGGGGTAGCTCCAATTGGTGATAATGACAGAAAATAGATTAAGATGGTCTGGTAACATGCAGGGAAGACTGTCTACAACATCTGTAAGAAGCGATCTGTTACAGGTTGAGGGGGCTAAAAGAGCTAGGGCAGTTGATAAGGACATTGTTTGAAGATAGTAAGAAAGTGCTAGTACTTTAATATTGAATATGGCACTGAACAGGTAGAAAGGTACGATACTAGAAAAGCTTGTAACCAATCAACCAATATCATAAAAGTGGTAACCAAGCAGCTGGTATTCATCAAAACTCATGAGTGGGGGAGTTTATTGGTCAAAATTCTTCTAGTATTATACCTTTCTGGCATACAACCATCCCACATAATTACGGGCAAAAGGCCTTTCCAATCCAATGATCCTCCACTTCCTCTTTTTCCAACCAGGCCAATGTGTTATAAATAGGACCATATTTGACAGGATTGACCCCTTGCTCTCTAAGAGGTAGTCAGTCCATCAGAGCATGGAATGACTAGTCTGGGAAATCCAATCACCATGAAAAGTGAAAGAAAAATTCCATAAGGCTGAAGAGATTGGGCACACAATGAAAATTGATTGATTGACTCTCCATCTCTTTGCATGGTGAACATATCTATAAGGAGCTGTGAGGCCTCTATTTTTTCGAGTGCAATGAGGGTAAAGCATAAACATGTGACAGCAAAGCCCATCACATCAGCATTCACCTTATTGAGATGATCAGTAGTAAGAACTTTATAATAAAACCAAGCCACATGAAAGCCTTGACTCTGGGGGTGGAGGCAATAATGACCCAAATGTTAGATAGTGTATGCCCTTAGCTCCAATCAACATGATGTACATTATGACATTTATTGTAAATGAATTAAGTACATATTTGATTCATGTTATTGTGGTGTTTCTGTGTAATACCCTTAAATTGGACACATATGAGACTCGCGTTAGTTTAGAATCTTCATAGCCGTTGGGTAGATCTGGGGAGATTTATCCTGCCAAGGCTGACACTGATGTGCTGACAAGTTGGTTGGGGTGGCTTGTCTCAGCTGTTAGGGTGAGACCTGAGGTACATGCAGTGTGGGTTTTCTTGAAACCTTGAACCGGACCAAATTCCAGTATTGCCCTGGACCTTGTAGACAGATGGGCAAAACTGGAATGTTACACTTGACCCCTAGACTCGATTATGATACTGAATTAGGTGTTGGAATGTGCCAATCAGTGAGATCCTTAGAGGGGGTCAAAACCTGGATATGTTGGGATAGCCCGAGAATTCATCTGAGTAGGTGATCATAGTGACATGATCAACCCCTTTGTCGGACAAAGTGAATGATCGGGGAAATGCACTCTCTCTGATAGAAACCTAAACTGTCGGCAGTGGATTTCAAATGTGTTTGAAATTTGGTTTTGCAAAATATATTTATATAGAGATATACTTATATATTATGTTTTCACAAATCGTTTGCAAAAGGTTTTAATTCCCGAGATGCATGTGAGTAGAGAGTGCAACATTGTACCTTACAGCCGGGGAGAGATCCTCTCTTGTCAGGCAGTGTATGATCATTAAGGGATGAGATGTTAAGTGTAAGACCATTGGGAGATATACCTAATGGGCTAATCTTGCATCTACCCACAGTCTTTGGGCCTTCATAAGATGGTTGGACTCAAGGACCATTTATTGTAAATGCTGTGCCCATTGAGAACCCATGGTGATGGACTCAGGGGTTCACTATATTCAACAGTGAATTTGGCCATGCCTTGTAACAGGGGCTAGGCTGAACCCATGTGGCTGATGTGTAGATCAATGATAGGGTCCCACACCATACAAAGAGAGCCAAGCTAGCTAGCATTAAAAGGAAGTGAACATGAAAGCTTAATGGGCCTAAAGCCCATTTTGAACTAGGTTAATTGGATTAGTTAAATAGGGGCGAATTTGGGTATGGATCAGCAGATAAGGATAAGAGGATAACTCTTATCCACTTGAAGAGTCTAGATCCAAATAGAGATTTGAATAAGGGAACTCCTAATTTGAATAGGAAAAGCTGATCTTGAATTGCAGATAAGATAAGGGATTATCCCTATCACTTAAAGAGTTCAGATCCAAATAAAGATTTGGATCAAGAGACTCTTAATCAGATTAGGAGATAATCTCTTTAAGGCTATAAATAGAGAGCAAGGTGGATCTGAAAAAAAACACACATACACAACACAGAAGACAATTTAGTTTGATTGTTTCTGCCTTCGGTTCTTTTTCTCCTTGCTCTTGCCGCCCTACCTTGTTCGATCTCCATTTTCTTGGAACTGATCAAGATTAGATTTTGATATTGTTTCTTGTTAGAAGAAACAATTCTAAAGCTGTGCTCACTACCCCATTTGATTCTTGCTGAAGAATCAAAGGTTCTTGGTGAAAAACTACCTGCTGATCCTGCCTCATCCTAAATTGTGTCATCTGCAGTGGAAGGAGGATTTGGTACACTCTTTGGGCGTGAACACTTGGTTGGGAGGAGCAATTTTGCGTGGATTCCGTATCAGGTATAACTCTTCCTAATCTTGGTTTCAGATTTGGTCCAGTTTGGTTATAAGAACGAACCTTGAAAATGGAGTTTTTTAAATTGGGAATGTGATTCCCAGATGGGAGTAAAGAAATTTTTGAAATTTCTTCAACCTTCCTGCAGGGTTCGACCCTCCATATGATGGATCTCCCATCCCTTCACAAAATGCATCCAACCTCAACCACCTCCAAAGACACTCTAACCAAAATACATAAAACTAGGGTTTCAGCTTGAGAATGCTCATTTTAAGCATTTGTTAATAGGCCCACCTGATGCAATGTAAATTGAAATTGTAGCATTCATCAATCTCTCTAATCAAAAGGGATTGCCTAAAGTTGGGTTCCAATTGACCCTATCCCTCTTTGATGGCTCTTACTGATAACACATTTCACCTGGGAGAATCCCCTATAAAATCCACTACAATTAACAAGACCCTTAATCCAGAATTTAATCCCATCATATGGAAATAACTAGTTTCAATGCCAACCGCGATTGGATATCCCATATTTAGTTGCAATTTCCCTCCTCCAATAAGAGATTTATTTGTGATACCCATTTTTCCAAAACCATCCACTAGAAGTTCCAAGACAATGAACCTATTTCCATTTCGTTGGAGGTATCTGCTTGTTCCCAGTGATTTAATAGGCATGTCTAAGCGCACAGGCAGAGTGGCATTTCAAAGTATGTGCCTCACCTAAGCCCAAGCAACTAGGGGTGTTCACGGGTCGGGTTGGGTCGGTTTATTGGGGTTTTCCCAACCGACCCGACCTGGTCGGGTTACCTGAGGTGGAAACCGAAACCGACCCACTGATAGGCCAAACCGACCTAGTCGGTTCGAGTCGGGTTGGGTCGGTTTCGGTTTTGCTCCTGTACAAAAGGACACCTAATTGAATTCTAATTGTAATTGCCTAATGGGTTGCCTATTTGGTGTAAAAGATTATAGAAAGTTAGAAACTAGGATAGATTGTCTATTCTAATTGTAATTGCCTAATGGGCCTTCTAGTTCTAGTAGAAGACTAGTTATAGTTAAGTAGGAAGCTACTCAAACTAGGAACTACCAAACTAATAGAAGACTAGTTCGGTTCGGGTCGGGTTGGTTTCGATTTTCACACAAGAAAATCGAAACCGACCCGATGTATCGTCGGTTTATATATTTTCCCAATCCGAAACCGACCGTTACTGATGAAAACCCGGTCGACTCGGGTTGAGTCGGTCTGGGTTGGTCGGTTTGGTCGGGTTGGGCATTCTTATGAACAGCCCTACAAGCAACCCCTTGGAAAGGCATGCCTCTGGTTTGCCTTGTTTCTCACTGAAGGCATGCACCTTTTCTAAACGTGTTTTTTTTTTGTGGATTTATGTTTTTGTAATGGTTTATCAACTTTTAAATTACCTTTAATACTTTGATGGGCTTGTTCTTCGAAACTTGCTATTGATGGAGTTGGTTCGAGGGAGTTCACCCTCCTAAAATGGACAAGAGAAAAAGGAAGAGAAGTAGAGAGGAAGAAGAGAGATAAGAAGATGCTAATAGGTTTTTCTTCATATCCCTTATGAATGCTTATTACATATATTTATATTAGAGAAACAATGACCTCTAACAAACTAACAAACTCTGTTCACTCCTCCTAACGTGGACGGTGCCTGTAAGCGAATCTCGGAGGTGGTGTTGCGCACATGATTCATGGAGTGCTCTGAGTTGGGCCTTGAGCGAACTGGGCCTAGGTCTCATTGTCTAGGCTTGCTTCTGCGCCCGTCTTAACATTCCCTTCCCCATCAAGAATGACGTTGTCCTCAAGGTTGATGGTGGGAAATTGCTTTTGGAGTTGGTTGTAATCTTCCCAAGTGGCATCCTTCTACAACAGCCCATACCATACAACTAGGACCTATTTATTGACTTTGCCACCACTTTTCACCCAACAGACATCCTTAATCAAATGTGGTTCAAACACCACTTCTCCTGCTTTTGTGAACGGAGGAAGGGTGGGGCTGGTGACATCGGAGGAAGATAGACAAGGCTTCAGAAGGCTAACATGGAAGATGGGATGCAACTGGCACTCTATAGGAAGGTTGAGACAGTAGGTGACAACCCCAATTTGTTCAACCACTTGAAATGGGTTGAAGTAACAGGGATATGATTTTTGGGATGTTCTTCGGGCCAGAGACGTCTGTCTATATGGTTGGAGTTTCAAATAAACCTAATTTCCTACTGAGAATTCCAACTCCCAGCGCTTCTGATCATAAGCTATCTTCATACGTTGTTGGGCCTGTTGTAGATGGAACTTGAGGGTCTTGAGTATGCTACCTCTTGTCGTTAGTTGGGCTTCAACTTCAGCTACTGACGACATCCCCATTTTGTCCGGTCTGTCTCACTCTTGAGAGAGAGACTCATTGAAGTTCTTGAAACTAGAGGGGCCGAACCTCACGCGTAGAGCCTCGGTTAGATCTAACCAGGTGGTCTATGGGTGGGCCTTACGATACCATTGATACCACATGATGGCTTCACTGTCCATGTGAATGGCAGCAATGGGAACTCTCTGGTCTGCTAGGGTCTCATGAAATTCAAAGTAATGTTCGGCCTGGTATATCCAAGGAACAAGGTCATCACCTGAGTAGAGTGGAAAATCTATCTTGGCGGCCTTGACGGGGAAAACTCCTCGCTTGCTCCTGCTGCTGCTGTTGGATGCTTCGGCCTTTGAAGCTCTAGGTGCCGCCGACAATCGTTCGAACTGCCCGACCAATGCTAAGAGTGTCTCCTTGATGTCCTTCAACTCATTGGTGGTCTGTCGCACCTCCCCTTCAATCCGATCAATCTTTTCTTCTGCCACTGTAGATCTGGTGGTCGGCATCGAAGCTAAGCTCTGATACCAATTGATGGGCTTGTTCTTCGAAACTTGCTAATTGTTAATGGTTTATTATCTTTTAACTAAAAAAGCAAAGACCTTTCAAATATCTGAAGCCTTGGCATGCATATTTGAGCCAATAGGCTTTTTAAAACACTTAATTTCTTTAAAAATTCTAAGTATGCATTTTTTTTGAATATTTAAAATATTTTATGCCTTGCTTCAAAATGGCACTCGCCTCACCTTGCACCTTGCACCTTTGGTGCAAAAGGACTCTTGCACCTTGTGCTTCTAAAACACTTCTTGTTCCCTTGACACCACCCTGGAAGTTCCACTGCTATTCACCATTACATCTTGAGCAAAGGAGGTTAATACACCCAGATATGGTGCACTTTTAATAAGGGTAGTTCTAGTATTCTACCACCAAAGTTTATACATCTTCTCTTTGAACCAGTAAGTTTGTGGTTGGAAGATTCTTGTGCTGTCCAATCCTTGTTGATAGGGGTGTACTGGTGTATTATTGCAGCTCTAACATTTACCTCTTGGAATTGTTAGATGGCAATATTGCCCAATACTCAGGTCCTGCAGGCCACGGATATGCAATTGGAGCGGAGCTTCTAGCAGTTCTACAAGGACTAAAGCTGGCAAAGATAAATAACCATACTAATATCATTGTTGAAGGAGACTCAAAAGTAGTTTGGGATTGGATTAGAAATGAAGTGTCCTTGGCAGTTTAGACGCATCTTAAGAGAAACTAATGATCTCAAAAGAGACAGTAGCAGCTGTCCACTGGGTGTAAGGATCTGCAAATTGATTGGCAGATGGGTTAGAAAAACAAGGGATTGTAAGAGAAAATATGTTTTGGGAGACGGGACGATTGTTTGTTGTATTGTAATTTTGGGTAGGGGTGGTACTTCTATTGTTGTTCATTTTGGGTATTGGTCATCTCAATCTCTAGGATGACTGATTATCCATGAAAAAAGAACAAGAAAAAAAAACATATTACACCTGGAAGATTCCTGGGTTGTCCGAACTGTTTCAGTGAACAAGCTGACTAGCAAAGCTGCCTCTCCCTATCTTGTAGTTCTTAATATTTCTAACGAAATTCTGTTATTGATAAAAACAGTTTAATGAGATACAAACATACATATTTTTTAATTAGCTTGTATATTTCCAGTTGATTATATGGTCTTCTATTCATCAGTTGTTTTGGTGTTTGAGTGTTTTCAGGCGTTCAACTGTAGATGGTTCTGCAACAATTGTAAGTGGCCACATGCACCAGCAGGTTTCTTCATTTAGTATTAAACATATTCCACTTGGTTTCTGTTAAAATTTATTTGGTTTATGTGTTCGTTGAATGCAGGGTTTGGATGCATCTGATGAACAGATCCAAAAACTTGTTGCAATGGGTTTTGATAGGGTATGTTACAGCTTACAGCTTGTTTAGCTTTTCTCTGGCATGGTTGCAGAAGGAAATTTTCAGTTCATCCTATTTTGATTGTTTATTAATTTCAGAATGAAGAGATTAACATTATTCCACATTCAATGCAATATATTCTAGATAGAAAATATGCTTCATTATTTTGTAATGATTAATCTCATTTTAAATCCCCTTGGTTAAAATGAATGGATCTAAGGAGAGCAGAGGTAGAACTTTTTGTACATTCAGGAGCCGATTTTGAATGCTTTCCTTACAATTCTTTCCAAATATAGCATCTTGCCTTTTTTGCACATGAGTATGTGACTAAGATATTGATTCTGTGCAGACACAGGCAGAAGTTGCCCTTGCAGCTGCTGATGGAGATTCAAATGTTGCTGTGGAGATTCTCATGAGCCAACAGGCATGTATTTAGTTCTTTTATTGCTTCACTTGTTATCTTGCTTTTTCTAATTAGTATAATATGGTTTGCTCATTATTAGCAGGGCTAAATTGCAACTCAATCTTGGAGATTTTAAAGACAGACTGGCAGGCAAGGTTGCAGTTCTTTTCAGGTTTGTCTGCCTGTGTAATGCCTATTTGGGTGATGTGATCTATCCTTTATTGATGGGAACTGTATATGTTTGATCATGAGCTAACAAAATTAGTTGGAAAGCATTGAAGTAAGAAGAAAAGGTCACGAATTCCAGAAGTCCATCTATATGTTACATACCATCACTTGGCTTTTTCAGTGTTGTGGAATTGCCAACTGAACATGCAAAAATGCTTTGCCTCTTGAATACAAATTACACTTATTCTGGTGATCATGTACCAAATATTTTCTCAATGTTTGTGATGTGAAATCTGTAGTATTTCTAAATTTTAGGGGTGTTATTTGCGTGCCTGCCATTGAAGTGTATGCTGGTTGCAGTAGAAGATTAACAGCAAGAGAAATGGTGAATAGAAGAGGAAGAAGAAGAGAGGAAAGCAAGAAAGAAGAAAAAGGGAGAAAAAGAACAGAGCCAAGAAGCCCTTCTTATTAGTATTTATTAGTAAGGATACAAGACAAAAATCCCCTCCATTAGTGAGAAAACGTTAGATGCCCTTCTACATAATTTTAATGCTCCTTTCAAGCTAAGAATGGACATTGTGCATGATCATCTACAGTTTCTTTACCGGCATATTGGCCTGTATTGATATTTAGAACCTTGGTTGGGTCAAAGTTTGCAGAGAAGAATCAGCAGATTGAAGCTTCAGTCTTCCTAAGGTGCCACTTCCTCTAACATCACTCGGTTTGAAGTTTTCAAACTCTCCACCTGCCACCGATCTTCTCATGACTCCACCCATACTGATCCACTCACCCAAATTAATGGGTTATAGAAAAAAATGAGAGCTCAAAAGATTGCAAATTCACGGGTGCCCACGAATGGGCACCCCACACAGTGGAAGCCTGCCACCTGTCCTGCACGAATTCCCCCTCAGCGTGTGTGAAACTAACAGGACAGCCGTTATCTCCAAATTTAATCCAAAACAAAAATTTCTCCCCATTCCTGCTCATACTCTTTCGGACTCTCGATGAACCAGTAAGCTGGTTGTGACATATAATTGTTCCCAGAACCAGAATTAACTACAACAAATAGTTAATAAAAAAATTCAGGATAAAATGACGGTATCCTTTGACGACTTCGCTTCAATGTCTGCAATGGGAAGAAACTTCTTTTCTGCTTCTCCTTCTCTGCAAGAGGATGCTCTTAACATACATCTAAAGTGATACAGATAAGAATATGCTTCAAATCAAGAGCTTTAAAGCATGGCTACCTTTTTAGAGTATTGTGACTATTTAAAGCTTTAAAGCATGAAGGGGTGCTGCTGATTTTGGCGTTCCAGTTGAATCCGTTGTTTGGGATGACTGTTGAGATGCTGGGGTATTTTTATCTTCAGTTCTGTTGCATGGTCCATTAAGGCATCCCGGCATTCCTTGGTCACTAGTTGGTTGTGGATCATATTAATGGGTACTTTTAGACTATGTTTTGTTTGAAGGAAAAAGTAGGAAAATGAAGGGCAACTTGGGCTTTGTTTGGTTTGAAGGAAAATGTAGGGAAAGGGAATGATAGGGAAACCTTTACAAACCAAACATAGCCTTAGAGAAACCTATACAAGGCTTGTAAAGGTTTCCCTACATTTCCCTTCCTTTCCCTACTTTTTCCTTCAAACCAAACACAGCCTTAGTACTTCCATCATTTCCCTAAGTGGACATGGACATAAGCTGTCAAGACATGGACTTCTTACGTCTATATATCTTATTTATAGTAATCTAAAACTTTAAAACTTAATTTGGTGTTATTAATCCCTCGTTTATTTCTCATTCTACGGGACCCTTGGTGATCAGATCTCTCTTGGTCCTGTGAGGTCGTGCTTTTGTGATCCTAGAGCCTTGTCAAGTGGCTCCTACGAGGTTGTTTCTTTAATCTTTACAATGTTGAGATTCCTGCAAGGCATTTGCTTTGTTTTAATTTGCAATATCGCTCTTGCCTTGCATTACTAGCTGATGCCTTGTTCTTAAATCCCAAGTGTATATCCACTCACTTTAGTACCCCTACTTAACTGTTTTGACCCTTGTTATCATTGGCCTCCATTTTGGGAGTGATGAAATTAACTCCAAAATGCATGGAGAATTTCATGAAAAATCGGTGATGCAGCCTAAGGTTCTCATGACTGCGATGTGGACGAGGTGCAAATGTGATTGAAAAGAAGGAAAATGATGAAGCAATGAAAATTTAAGGCCACGTTGTGATGAAATGAGACCCAATTGTGATGCAGTTGGTGAGCATTGTGTTAGAATCAAGGTTCAGAATATTGATACGCCTGCTATGCCGGTAGGGGTGTATTACCTTTTTTTAGTTTTTTTCAAAGCCAGTTCAAGGGAGCCAGTTTAGAGCTCCTCCACCCCGTGAACTGGTCAGACCCCGATACCCACTGTAAGGGCGTATCAGAGAGGTCTCGGAACGATATGTATCGACCAATACGGACTGATAATGATGATACTTTGAACCTTGGTTAGAATTCATCCTATGAAACTGCAAAATTACATTGGAATGCAATTGCAAGGGTAGTGCTGAGGTTGCAAAGAATGCAACCTTCTCATCGCATTGACTTTGTAACACAAAGCACATGCATTCATTGTTCTTGCATTGCATTCACATAACACACATAAACTCTGACTCCACATTCATTGTTCTTGCATTCATCTTGTTAGAAGACTTTTTAGGAGAAAGGAGGAAAAAAGTTTACCGAATTCATCTTCCTCTTGGGTTAGGCTATATGAGCACCATATCCACCCCACCTTTGTTACAAAATAGAGTCGACTTGGACTTTGGCAATTTAGGCATTATAGTAGCATCAAATAAGTAATAGGAAGGTGGGTTTTGTGAACGTCTTGCAACGAGGTGGTCAAACCATGGTCACATGCACTCTTGACAACTTGGGGTGGGTTTACTGTGACATTGGAAGGCGTTAAGCTTTGCTTGGTCTCCTTGAAATTGGTAAAGTATTAAACAAGTGCCTATTAGATCTCGAGGTTTCTCTAAGGCCCCATTTGCTTTTCGTAAGTTATTTACCAGGGTAAATGCAGTTACTTGATTAAGTTTTTCTTGGGAAATACTTACTCGGGTAAGTGCATTTACCCATGTTCTTTTATTTCTGATTTAAATAAAGTCAGTGCCATTTCTTACTTGTACCAGTTCTCATGGGAAACAAAGCTTTAACCTGTACCCTGAGCATTCTTTTAAGGGTCCTCAAAAGTTCTTTGCAGTATATATATGCAACTCTAATTCTTCATTTGTAAATACTAGTTTAATGATTATGTTCATTTGCAAATGGTTTCCCAGGTTGAGCATTTCTCACAAGAACTCCGGCCCAAACAAATTAATGTCAATTCTTAAGGTAGAGACTTCATAAAGAGTATGCTTCATAGAAAAGGCTGTTGTTGGATGAACTTTAGTAACATTGGCCTTGCTACTTCTGAAGCCTTGTTGAAGCTAATTGATGACCGTTCAACCTCTTAGGCCTCGTTTGGTTCATGGGAATAGGGGTTTGGAATCGGAATAGGAATGGGCTGTTCTGATTTCAAATATTTGGTTCGATAGAATCGAAATCCCATTCCCATTCCTATTGAAATGGCATTCGCCCATTTGAGGGAATGGCCATTCCTTGCCCCTCCCTTGGGAATGAAATTCAATTCCTACTGATTCCCATTCCCATTTCCATTCCCATTCCTGTCTGAACCAAATGGACAATGAGAATCAACCATACCGATTCTAATTTCAAAGGATTCCGGTTCCGATTCTGTTGGGGGCCTCACAACAACCACTCACAGTATAAAATCACAACAACCAAATGGACTATGAGAAATCTAGTAGAAGTAAAAATGATGAAATCCAAGCAAAGACAAATAAAACAAGCGCCACAAAAAACATAAAGATTTACATGGTTTGACCTTATTCTCTACGCCCATGGAAGAGACGAAACCTATTCTTCACTATGAAAGAAAATTGAGAAACAATACAAGTACTTTGTGGCTTGCAGCCCAAACCAACCCTTAACCCTTGTACACCTTAGAGATATACTGTTTATGCCTCCACCCATTTGCAAATACCGTAAACCTCCACTGGCTTTGTAAAACATCACCAACTACACATAATATGAATCACTTGGTCCTAACTCCACTTGATTCAAACAAAATAGCCAATGTACCTGTGTAATTGTACCAAACTTAACAATTCTAGTTAACTTTAGAGAGGGACCTCGATCATTCCTATCTTCCAACAGGAATCATTCTCTCATCATCATCTATACCTTGGAAACTTGCAGTAAAAACCTTGCAACCCTTGGAATCCAATCGATTAAGTAATATTATATTTTTACACATTTTTGGGACATATGCCACACCACACAAAGTGTGAACTATTCCATCAAACATTTTGATTTTCATTCTTCCAACACCCATGATGTTATACGTAGATCCATCACCTAAGGAAACAATACCTATCTTTCTCTCTTGGAATGTGTCAAAATATTCCTTCCTATATGCATAGAACATCCAAAATCTAAAATCTACTCACATGGAGAAAAATTACACATACCTTTGGAGATTGTGAGAACATCTCCATCATTATTAGACGCAATTGCCACACTTCCAAATGCATCCCCATTCCTTTTTCATGTAGGACAATCTCTCTTCATGTGGCCAAATTCCTTGCATCTATAACAATTTATCTTGCCATTTTCCTTGGCCTTGGATCTAGACTTGTTGCTCTCAGATCCCCTGTCAGACGACCTTCCTTTCTGATATGTTCCCAGCATAACCAACGCAAAGTCTTGTCCGCTCTCATACTTGGGCTTCCTCCTAACATCATTGGATAGAAGAGATGTAATAACTTCTTCCAGTTTCATTGTATCTTTCCCATACAACAATATTGTCACTAAGTTTTCATATGAACCAGGAAGTGTGGTAAGAAGTAAAAGGGCATTGTCTTCTTCCTCTACCTTGACATCAACTTTTCTCAGTTGATCCAAGACACTGTTGAACACAGTTAAGTGTTCTACAAGATTCCCATATTCTTCCAAGTTTAGCCTGTACAACTGCCACTTTAGATATATCTTCGTAGTTAAGCTTTTTCCCAAATAAAGCTTCTCCAAACTTATCCCACAATTCTAGTGTAGAATCTTCCTCCATAACGTTATTAACCAGGAGCAATTAATTCGTACTAACACACCTTGACTCGATGCCCTTCCAATCAACATCCTTCATGTCTTCTGGCTTCCTATCATTTCCTTTTGACGCTATAGCCAAGCCTTGTTGAACCAAAATGCCCTTTACCCTTCTTTGCCATAGGGTAAAACTGCATTTTCCATCAAACCTCTCAATACAGAACTGAGAACTTGTATCTTTTGTTGCCATTATCTCTTAAGTAATTTTACAAACACCTTGTAAATACTAACCTGGGAGCTCTAATACCACTTTGTTGGGGGCCGCACAACAACCACCCACAATTTAAAATCACAAGGTACTTGGAATAGCAACCAGAAAAAATCTAATAGAAGCAAAAATAATAAAATCCAACAAAGAAAAATAAAATAAGCACTACAAAGAACTCCAACAAAGAAAAATAAAATAAGCACTACAAAGAACACAAAGATTTATGTGGTTCGGTCTTACTACCTATGTCTATGGGAGAGATGAAACATGTTCTTCACTATGAAAGAAAACTGAGAAACAATACAAATACTTTGTGGCTGACAATCCAAACTAACCCTTAACCTTTGTACACCCGTTCTCCCTTTCCTCTCAAGTAGAAGAACAAAAACAAGAGAAAAATCTCTCTCACACACTAAGAGCACCCTATATTGTTCTCTTTCACACATTTTCTAAAAAAAGCCTTCACCCTACATACAAAAGAAAGCTTTTATATGTAAAACCTCTTTGACCTAAAGAGGGACCACATTAACCATTGAATTAAAACTAATCCAATAATTTTAAAATAAGATACAATCCCAATAGATTTCGATTCCGACTATGAACCAAATGGACCCTTAGTCTTGGCCGTATATGGTGAGTGTATGCGGTTGCCAAGCAACATGTTTTGGCTCTGATCTCGTAGTTGGGCAAGAGCCAGACTTGGTATAGAAAGGCATTTTTTGTATCGGCTTCGGTCAAAGCAAGCCCATGCTCACACTGTCCCAACAACCTCTTGCAACCTTGTATCGAGAATATCTCTCCATGAAATAAAGCACATAAGTGCAGAAATATTCCTGATGCAAGGCTGTAAAGGCTGCTTGAATGGGTGTTGTCCTGATGGAAGCCAAACTCCATTTTTTGAGATGTTATGTTCTTTTTCCTAAGTCTGCATTTGGAAGTGATGTAAAATGTCATCGATGAAAAAGTTTACACCAGTTTGGTTTGGTCGGCATTTGGCTGGAATGTAAATCAAGATTGATGTGAAACTCCACTTCGGTTTAGATTTGTTGGTGTTTGGATGGAGTAGAGTTTTATGTCGTAAATCAATGTAAAATCTCATCAAAAGTAAAGTTTTACATTGATTATCAATGTAAAAACTCCACACTCTTTAAAGCTCAACGGTAAAACCTCATCAATAAATTTTTACATCATCGATTATCAATGGCTTCCAAACGCAACCGTAAATTGTGTTTTCTCTTATGGCCAGGATGACCACGGTAGCCTCTACGTACAAGCCAAACCATGTATGTCACCAATTTGGGCTGCATCTTGATAGCCTGAACCCGGCCTGAGATCGACCCAACTATATAATAATTAAATTATATAAATAATTTATATATTTATATATTTTATATAAGTAAAATATTTATTTTATATATTTATTAATTCCCTAAAATAATTAATTAGTCGAATCTAGTATTTGAATATTTAATCAAATTCGAATGTTAATTTTCAATATCCGTTGGATATTGAATTTTCTAATCGGATTCTAATTTGGATATTGCCTGATTCTATTCGAACTCGATCCGTTTACACCCCTATAACTCATAGTATTATTATTATGTTGTTGTTTGTGTTTCTATGTCCTGTCTTTAGGCTGTGTTTGGTTGCAATGCAAATAAATTTGCACTGATGCAAAACTATGACAGGGAAAATGATTTGAGTGTAAATTCAGACCTTTTTTGTTTCAAATTTTAGCTTATCTTTAAAATTGCACTGCAACCAAACATAGCCTTAGGTTCAACAAAGCTCTGTTCTTGGTGCTATTGAAGCTCTTTCACCTCCTCCTACTACCAGTGTTTCACTTGTTGTGCCAGTTATTGCTGTGTCCTCAATTTGCACATAATCTACTACAATTCCCACTATGAGTGCTGAGGTTAAAGCAACTTTGCCAACAAGCTCTATGAGCATAACCCTTCGTGATTTTAGTTTTATCCCTTCTTATTGTTGTAACACCTATGATCACGACTTCTACAACTGAAGCTATTATGGGTCAATAACAGATAGTTGATGAGGAAACTAGTTAAGCCAAAGCCTTGAAAGATATGGAAAAACTTTTAGAAAACTTAGAGCTCCTCTCTCCGATTATTTGACTGAGAAGATTGAGAGTTTGCTACCAAAGCTAGATTCGCGTTCTTAGACTCATGGTTTTAAAAATGACTCGGAAACGGAAAGGTTGAACGGACGGCCCATTTTGATAAAACAAATTAAAAAATTAAAAAATATTTAAAAATAAAAAATGGCAAAAAATCATTAAACAGGTCGACGGATTGATGGTTCGAGCGTATGGATCAATGGGTCGTTGACTGATTCAACGGTTTTTGATTAGGGATCGGGTTTGGAGTAAAACGGAACTGATTGACTGGATGATTCCCAAGCCGAATGGTCTGGCCATCTGAGTCAACAGCGGTTTGAAAACCATGCTTAGACTTATGGGTTATCGACTAGGAGACAGGCTGGGAAATTCCTACAAGGCATTAAAGAGCCTCTTTTGCTTTGCTTTGAAGGGATGCATACGGATTGGATCTCATATGTATGGATTTGAATTCGAATTTGATGAATAAGTTGGATTTTTGGATCTGATTTAAACTTCTTGAAAAATTAATAAATTATTAAAAGAAAAATAAAATATTATAATTAAAAAAACAAAAAATACAAGGATATTTTCAACTATTTTCATCACATATATCCATGCTTTTATAAAAAAAAGGAATTAATATAACAAATTTAAAAAAATGCAATATAAATAAATAAATAACATATATATCGGATTAAATAGGGGTAATCTGAATCGGGTCCTATTTTATGATCCAATCCAATCCGAACAGGGGAGACCCAAATTCGAGAAAATAGGATTGGATCGGATCAGTCTTGGCATAGAGGTATAAAATGGGGGTGGCCTGCACCTCCCTTGGGATAACTTGGGGGTCGGCCCGGCATGGCCCACAGCCCAAGCATATGTGGGCCCGTGTCATGCCGTGGGCCAGGCCAGACTGTGGACCAGGCCAAAGCTATTTATTTAAAAGAAATTGAAAAAAAAAACTTAACGTTTTAATTTTATATGAATTTTGATGTATACAATTGCTTATATATACAATAATTAAATAAATTAGTATAATAAAATTGAAAACAATTGTTTATTTTATTAATATATTATATACTATATATTATAATATAATTATAATTCATATAATATATTATATATTATATATAAATATATATAAATAATATATATGGGTCGTATCGGACTGGGCTGTGTTGGCATGCGGGCCATGGGTGGCACGGTCCGGTTGGTTGTACCGTACCAGTCTGGCCTGTAGATCTAAAATTCCAAACCCACTACGACCCACGAACCGCTGTACCAGACTACGGGCATTTGCTTGTACATGATCATCAAGAATGGGGTTGGAGAGGTTCTCGGTCTTCTCCTAAGGTTTTGAGTTGAGTTTATTTATTATGACTGAGCGACTACTTTGTATGTACAAGTGGGGATGAGATTGTGGATCAAGTTGGTGAGACAGAATGGGAGATGCAAATCAAGGTTGGGAATCTCAGCTTCTTAGATCGAAGAAAAGCATAATAAGGCCTTTTGTTTCTAAGGCATCCAAAAAGATAACAGAAATTTCAAGGTTTCATACTGCAGCAGCAGCATCAAAGATCGTTATCGTGGACTTAAAAGGAGAATGTTGATGGAGATCGTGATGTGTCGAATCAATTTGTTGATGAAACCCCTTCACGAGAGACTGGATCTGTTCCTCACACCTGGCGCCTCAAAGCGCCTCACACGCACATCCAACCATGCATTGCAAACATTTCCTGTACTTATTAATTATTATTCACGGGAAATGTTCCCAATGCACGCACGGTGAATATGCATGTGAGGCGCTCATTTGTGAGGAGCAAATTCTGTCTCTTTCCACACACCAACGGGGATCACAACCACGGAAGTAAAAGAGGATGCACTTTGTTTCTTCTCATGTTGATGAAATTTCAATGTTTAAGTCAAGGTTTATTGGAGAAGTATTTTTCACGGAACCAGCGGGAATTGGGACCGTGGCGCCAATTGAGTTATCATTTAATATTGCGAATGCAATTCTTGTGATCAACAATGAGAGTTAGGGATGTCAATGTTATTCGAAAATCCGGTTTTGAATTTGAATATCTAATCAGGCAAATTCAAATATGACTTGATTAAATTCAAAAATATCCTAATTCAATTGATTATTTAACTCTTATGTATAATATATAATATATTTAAATGTTTTATATAATTTATATATAATAATTAAATTATATTAATTATTTATATGTTTATTAATTACCTAAAATAATCAATTGGTTGAATTCGAACCATGCCAAATCAAATATTCAAATATTTAGTCGAATTCAATCCGTTTACACCCCTACTTTAAGGCATCACCCCTCAAAGAAAGCATGATTGTCGTCTGCACTGGTGGGGACTATAAGCATTATCCAATGTTTCTCCTATCTTACCTGTCTTAGAGCCGTATCGAACTTGTTGATGTCTCGGATAGCAGATTCAAAGTGTAGGACTTTATAGCATTGGTCTCTGATAGATTGCATTTCTTGCGAGGTTGATATAGGACCGAAAATATTGAGGTGATTGAGGTTCCTTTGGAGGATTTGTGAATTAACAAATTAAGGAAATGCAAACCATTTACTCTATCCCTTGTCACCCGATAGAAGTATAGGAGTTTTTGAAGATGAAGATTCTTCCTCCAATTAGATATGCCACGTTGTGATGAACAAATTTTTAAGGACACTAGCAATGGTATGTCAATCTATAAGGGCCTCCTAAAGTAGAGTCCGCTTTCTATGTGGTTTGCATGGGTGGTTGGCAAGGTACAATTTACTTCGTGAGGTTGGCTCCGTGGTTGGTGAATTGATATTTCGGAGGAGAAGCTCTGAGGTGTCTTTAAAGACAGTCTTTGGAACGTTATTTATTCCCACTCAGTTTTATTGAGTTTGTTATTGAGTTACTAACAAATTTATTCCTAGGGTTCAACAAAGCCTTGGTTCAGAAATTGCAACCAACTAAGTTGATGAATCTCTGATGAGACATTCTATGAGACAGTAGTAGATTAGAATATGAAAGATAAGTGTTTTGCAGTGAAAAGTGAGCAAGAACTTGTGTGTAAAACCAGCTTGATTTACACCCTTTTATGAGTTTTGGAGAACCATCGTGAAAAGGGGTGTATTTATCTATAGAAGTTCTTTATACAATCACAAATTCAAACTCTGTGACTGTTCACAGTTAGTTAACAGTTAATGATTATTAACATTTGAATGTCTTTTAATCACACCCAATCAAGTTATGACCCGTTGGATTAATTTAAAACATCAATGATCATGGTTCAGCCTCCAAGACTCGAAAGCACCTTGATGTGTGGTTCACATCAGACAAGATTTTTCGAGTAGCTATTTACAAGTTGTGAATCACAACTTGTGATTTTGTGATTTATAAATGACTTGCAAATAGCATCTATGGTTTCAAATTTAGTCATTGCAAATCATGATTTTGGGTTTTTTGTGTATCTCATCACATTTCATATCATTTTACATCACTTCGATGCACTAAAATATAGTCATTTAACGCAACCACATTAAGTGCGAGCAAGGTGTGACTTTAAAGCACCTCATTGCACAACACACATGCATGTATTCGCATTACGTGGTACCAAGTCTCTATACTTCTAAGGAGTGCAAAAATGTCTTATTTAAAACTTGAGTAATTTTTCAATGTGGAATAAGGCTTAAAAAAGGAGAGCAAGTCAGAACAAAGAATTTTGATGGGAACTTTAAAACCATTTTCAAAGTACATGTATAAGTGTGCTTTATTATATAATTAATCAATTAAATACCCATTGAATTTATTTTCTAATGAGATTAAAATCCAACATCTAGTATGCTTAGGAGATACTCGAAATTAACCCAATCTCATGATAGAAATGCAAACCGTTTTGACTTCATTGTGGGGCGTCTAGATGCACTAAGAAAGGAATTTGATGAACTAACATCCAGAGCACCCAACTAGAGCAAGAGGCCTTGGCAATTGTTCATACAAGGACTGGGGTGCATGAACAACTTAAATTGGGGAAAATTTTGTATACAAATCTTGGCAAAAACAACCCAAAATGACTTTATACCTTATTTTGTAAATTATAATGTACTACAATTTTAGAAATGCATTTTATACTCATAGAATTTTAAATATTTTTGGGCATATGGTCTTATTGTATACATTTTCTTATATTTGTTGTGTTTCTATCTCAATGAGAACTTATATCTTCTAACCACCATGTATAAGAATTTATTATATGAATTAGCGGAATTTTGGTTTGAACATGTTTACATCTAACATTTGCATATATGTATCGGAAGAAAGAATCTATTAGTGTAATGTCGCATGAAAGATGCATTGTCTCATTATAGACAATAAAGTAGAATATAAAACTATTGTGGCATGTAACAAGATCGCGTACATGTGATGTACCTAAATGAGATTGTTCAAATAGCATGGAAAATGTAATGGAATTTTTTAGTGAGGTCACTATATACACACACACACACACATATATAGTTTCAAAATTTCAAGAATCTCTTTCCCCCATCTCTTGTTTTTGAGTTTTGTCTTTTCCATTTTCACTCTTAAGTGGATGGGAAGACTTATTGTCTCACATTACTTGGGAAAGGAGTAGAGGAAGATTATATTTATAGTTTTGCTCTCGCTATGGGTAAGACCCATAGGAGGAAAGCACTATATATATCTCATGCATGTAAGGGGGGGTTGGGGGTGTTTTACCCACGCGCACTGAGTTGAGTCGGGTCAGGTCAGGGTACGTGCGTGCGATGCACAAAATCAACTTTTCCTTTCTGTGCCTCTTCGAACATGTACTCTATTTTGAAGAGGCACCTGCCTAAACGGACACCTCTGTGTCATTTCTAGTCTGAGAACACTATAAAAGGAGTGTTGGTCGACCCAGTTTACACACACCAATTCATTCAACAATCTTCTCTTCTCTGTTTTCTTCGAGCATCAATTCTTTGTGGTTCGCGAAGGTCTGGTAAGTGAGTGCACGTCTACTAGTGGCATGTGGGTTGTTTTATCTTGGCAACCAATTTGCAATCACCTCTGCACCGTAGGGGGCAAATGTGGTTTTAAGGAGAGTGACCAAGTGACATGACTCATCCCTCATCTCTGCAATTTCTCCATTTTTCAATTCTACAACATCACATTCCTGCAAGTTTTGGTTTGGAAAGAAATTACTGATAAGTTTCATTTTGCATTCCTTATTATTTTTCAACAATCTTAAAACCGCATTTATGGAACCTATTTCTACTAACCCTTTCATGAGAAATCGGATACTGTCAACAGTACCCGATTTCTCTAAGATTGAACCTTTCAATGGAACCAACTACAAGCGTTGGAGAAACGTTTGCTGTTTGCCTTAAAGAAGTTAGGGGTAACCGTTGCTTTGACTGAATTTGACCCATTAAACATGGAGGAACCAACCCGTTCTATTGTTGCAGAACATTGGACTATAGTTGACCACCTCTGCACCAACCATATCCTCAACTACCTGTCCAATGAACTGTACAATGTTTATTCTTTTTATAACTTTGCCTATGAAATCTGGAAAGCATTGGATAATAAGCATGTTCTGAAAAATACTGGAAATAAAAAATGTGTAATTGCCAACTTCCTACATTTCACCATGAAGAAAGACATGCATGGATTTGCCCAAATAGATGAGTTTCAGATGCTTGTGGGGGAACTAGTAAAGGAAGGCATGATACTGCCATATGAATTCATTGCCGGTTCTCTCATAGAGAAATTGCCACATATATGAAATGATTTCAAGACTAGTATGAAACATAAGAGGAATGATACTACTTTGGACCAAATAGTGGTCCGAATTAAAATAGAAGAAAATAACATAAAGAAAGATGAAAATCAGTTTTCCAAAACCAATATGATCGAGGAAAAGATTATAAAATTCAAAAAGAATTTGAATGTGAGAAATGACCATGAATTCAAGAAGCAACAAAAGAATGGAAATTGCTATGTATGTGGCAAATTCGAACATTACAAGAAGGACTACCGATACCGAAAGAAGGATTCTGGGAAACCAAAAGTCAATTTGACTAGGGATGTTATCATAATCATGGTAATTGAGGTAAACTTAGTTGATAAGCCAAAGAAGTGGTACTAGACACTGGTGCTACCAAGCACATATGTGCGGACCACAGCTCTTTCTACGAGTACACAATTCAGTTCGAGGGAAAATAAGTCTTCATGGTAAACTCACAAATTTTGATGGTTATCGACAAAGGAAATGTGCTCCTAAAATTAACTTCAAGAAAAATTCTAATGTTGAATGATGTATTGCATGTGCTAGAGGTCCAACGAAACTTGGCATCAGGATCACTCCTCAACAAAGTAGGACTAAAACTCACATTTGAAGAAGACAATGATGTTTAACTAAAAATAATGTATTTATTGGAAAATTATACAATGTTGGTGGACTGTTTGTACTAAATAATTCTGATATTGTTATGAATAAAATTGCTTCTTCTTCTCCTTATATTATTGAATAATTTGATATTTGTCATGCTAGATTCAGACATTGTAGTGCTTCTTATTTAAAACAGTTATGTAAGTTAGGAGTTTTGAATGTTTTTATTAATTTTACAAATGAAAAATGCTAAGTATGTGCAGAAGAAAAATTCATTAAGAAACATCATAAAAATGTACAAAGAGAAACTGAATTATTACAACTTATACATAGTGATATACGAGACTTTAAATATCATGAAGTTAGAGGAGGAAAAACGATACTATATAACATTTATAGATTATTTCTCTAGATATGCAATAGCTCTACTTAGATCAAAAGATGAGGCTGATTAAGCTTTTATAGACTATAAAACTGAAGTAGAAAATCTCTTATGAAAGAAAATAAAAAGACTTGGAACAGATAGAGAGACTGAATATGATGGAGAAACCATTAGAAAATTCATTGAAAAAAATGAAATCATACATGAAAGTACAATCTCTTATCAACCTGAATCTAATAGAGTAGTAGAGAGACTTAACAAAACACTAAAAGAAATTATGAATGTTATGTTAATTAGTTTAGGTGCACTTCTGAATTTGTGGGTGTAAGCAATTTTAATGGCTTGTCACTTATATAATAGAATACCACCCAAGAAGAAATGACATACTTTTTGAACTTTGGCATAACAAAAAACCTAGTTTGAACTAGCTAAAAGTTTGGGGTTACCTAACGAAAGTTAGAATAATTGAACCTAAAAGAAAGAAATTAGGACCGAAAATAATTGATAATGTTGTAGAAAACAACACAATAATAATCCCAAGATGTATAATTCTTTGAACACATTTTCCATGGAGAAAATAAATAAAAAATAGGGAATCCTTCCAAATTCAAAACAAAAACCAAGAACAATCGAGTGCTCAAGGAATCAGTAATTTACTTAGTTAAGATAACAACGGTTATAGAAATTAAGATCCAAACTTAAAGAGAAGTAAAAGACAGAAAAGAAACAAACTTGGGTGACGAAATGCTCACTTTTCTAGTGGACAAAGACCCAATAACCTATCAGGAAGTCATAACCTCACTTGATACAGTATTTTGAAAAAGAAAAACATAAAAAGTGAAATAGACTCCTTAGTCACAAATCACACTTTGGAACTTGTAGATCTTCCACTTGGAATTAAGGCTTTGGATTGTAAATAGATTTTTAAGAAAAAAATAAAATCATATGATAAAATAGATAAATTCAAAGTCAGATTAGTTGCAAAAGGGTTCATACAAAAGAAAAATGTAGAATTCTTTAACACTTACTCCTCAGTTGCAAGATTAACTACAATTAGAGTCTTATTTGTCATAGCATCCATTTACAAACTACTAATTCACCAAATGAATCTAAAAACAACTTTCTTAAATGGAGAATCAGAGGAAAAAATATATATTAAGCAACCTGAAGGCTTCATAATGTCAGGACAAGAAAATAAAGCATGTAAATTAATTAATTCTTTGTATGGCTTAAAATAAGTTCCCAAATAATGACATGAAAAATTTGATAATGTATTAGTAACTAATGGATATAACATAAATGATTGCGTCTATAGTAAATTTGAAAATGATAAATGAGTCATGATTTGTTTATATATTGATGATATGCTAATAATGGGAACAAGTTAAAACACTATGGTTGTAAACTAGTTAAAATACATATTTACTGTAGTATTCACTTAAGGAAACATGTAGGAGAACCTATTTCACAAAAGAAGTATGCAAATATAATTGAAATTGTGTCTTATTCAATGAACTGCACAAGAATAAACATAGTTATAGCTATGGGAAAATTAAGTCATTATACTCATAATGTCGGAAATGAACATTGGGAAGCTTTAGTAAGATTATTAAAATATTTAAAAGAAACTATAAATTTTGGTTTACATTAAGATTTTTCTCATGTTTTAGAAAGCTTTACTAATGCAAATTGGATTTTAAATTCAAAGGATAATACTTCCACCAGTGGATATGTGTTTACTCTAAGTGGATGAGCAATATCGTAGAAATCGATAAAGCAATCATGTAATACAAATTCAACAATAGAGGCCAAGTTTATTACACTAGAATTGGTGGGGTCCGAGACATAGTGGTTAAGGATTTACTAGTAGATATACCGCTTTGGTCACGACCAATTCTGTCTATATCTTTCCATTGTGATAGTCAAGCAGAAATAGCCAGAGCCAAGAACTAGACTTATAACAGTAAAAGAAGGCACATCCGCTTAAGGCATAATCTGATAAAACAATACCTTAGCGAATGTAGAATTGCCTTGGATTTTGTAAAGTCTTAAAAGAACCTTACAGACTCCTTAACCAAACTACAAACTTCTAAGGTGATTTATGAGGCATCAATAGGAATGGGGCTGAAGACAGTTACATAAGTCATTAGTGATGGACACCCAATTTATGTGAAAGGAGATCCTTGAAATTAGGTTAAATGGATAGAAACGAGTCACTAGATGATTTGGAAAAACACTATCTTTTGTGTCTCATTTCAAATGTTGAGGTAAGATAGTGCTCATTACAATTTGAGGATGTTGAGCATAACTCTTAATTAGTTAGTAGTAATTGAAGTCCAAAAAACATCACAATGAATACTTTTCTCGGGGTTTATCAGATTCAATGGAAAAAACTCTAAGTAAAAAACATATGAAGATAAAGCAAAATTCATATCATCTATAAACTTGTAGGGATAATTCCAATATTTTGAAATATTTTAATGACAACTTGACACATCAAGGACAACTTTAGGTCATGGATCAAAGTATTGATACGCTTCTATATGTCGACAAAGGCATTTCGATACTTAAATACACATGGAAATAGTTTTTTTTTTCAAAATTTGGTTTTGGAGAGTTAAAAGAGCACTTTTTATTAAAAAAGACTGGGTCCCAAAACACCTATAAACAAATGTATCAGGACCCAAAAGATACAATACGATACGCTAATTTTTTTAACCTTCAAGGAAGTTTTTGTCAAGTTCTTTAGAAGTTAAGAGGATTTTGTTAAAATAAAACTATAGTAGAGGTTTCAATGATTGTCAAAATCTTTGGGGGAGGTTTTTGTATTTTACCCTTAAAAGTTTAAAATCCTCAAAATACAATTCAACTGAACACTTTGGAGAATTCACTTTGTATTCAAATTTCAACCTACCATCTACGTTGTTCAAAATCGAGCACATGTCACATGATACACAATTTGTATACCTTTGATGGAAAATTATGTATGAAGCTCTCAGATATCAGGAACGTCTTACAGTTAACCTAGCAGCTGACATTCACCAAATTAGCAAATTGGCTATTCTGTTTTTTTTTTTCATGTTCATACACATTGTTCTGCTCCAAGATACAATATGTCAAAAAATGAAGTTGTAAATTGGAAATACTGGTGCATGTTACATTCTATTCAAGTACAGCTTTCTAGGGACCGGCTAAATCCCGTCTACCACACTTGGCTGCAACATCATTTATAAGAAAAGCTTTGTAGCCAGGCATCTGAGAAAGGAAAGAAAGAAACAAACAAACAAAAAAATTAAAGAATGATAATGGCTTCTAGAAAATTGATTCCAAATATTTTTCCTGATTGTAGGAATTTATCTGCCATGGTACAGGTAGGAGAGCAGCACTCCAAAAACCACCAGAAACCTTGACCTTGCACCATAATTACCCACTTCCCATCAACTACAAATTACTGTATCCAAGAAATGAAACAAAGTTAATTAAGTATTTGTAATCATAATTTGATTTATAATGAAATCCAATATGGTAAATCGAAGACACAAGGAGACAAGTTGCAACATTTATTCGCATATAAGTAACATCAACTAGTCTAAACCATATATAATAAAGGAAAACAATTAATGAGGCAATATTTCACAGAGATGAGAGAGAGAGATATACACGGTTGATCTGGTAGTGTCGTTTCCATTTGCAGAAACACTCCTAATGGACATTTGTAAGACTTGAATGTTAATTAATTGATCCCTCATACCAATCATAATTTCTCCGCAAAGCACCTACATTATGGTTTCCGAACCTTGAAGCTGAAAATCTATGCTGATAAGTATCCACTGAACCATGTGAACCTGGAGTTCCATAAAGAAGCTTAGACTTTTTTCGAGATCGAGAATTTGAAAAATGACCATCTGCAGTTGGGATGGAAATCTTATGATCCTTTTTGGCTGGTGTCGCAGGAGACCTCCAACCATTTGCTTTGCCTTTAACATTGAGCAGATCTCCTGGATCATCAGTAATCCACCCACCCCTCCACTTTGACTTCACTGCTGTTGTCACCACTCTTTCTTCATATCGGACAACATTTTTCTTTTTATGAGCTTTCCCAAGATCATGCGGCGCAGATCTAAATCCATTTCTAGATTTGTTGGAAATTTTTTTCCGAGTAGGAGTTAACAACTCATCCATCCTCTGACCAAACTGGAAAATTACAAAAAATTGTCACTTATGATATGAACAGGTGGACCATAAACAAGCCACAGAAAAACCCAATGATCAACTAAATAACTCTCATAGATCAAGAAAGAGTATGTGACAATATGGACCTTAGTAAATTTTGTGCATCGTCGTGCAATGTGCCCTTCCCGTCCACACTTGTAGCACAAAGTAGGTGACCCTGTACCACTGGTTTCACCACGTGACTTTGCACATCCCTGTGTAAACAGACAACTACTATTAAGCAACAGGAGTTTTAACAACAAATAGGGAAACTGAGTACAGAAAAGCTTTAATTAATCTAGTGGCTAGTATATTTTACCAAACCGGTATGACCAGACTGGCCACAATTGTAACAAGAAACTTCTCTAGCAGTGCAATCCATACCAACACAGCAGAGATGCCCAAAATTTTTGCAAACGTAACACTGTATTTCCTGTCCAAGTGTTTTTTCAGGGGAGCGGGGGTTTAAACATCATAAGCAAGGATGTCCAAATGGTTTCAAATTTAAGTAAACAAACCTTTTGTACACAAAAGGACAGGCAGAACATAATTGAAAAAGAATCTTAGAAGATTGTGCAGACCTTAAGATCATCAGATGCATAATCATTCCTACATGAATACATATCATGCCCTATATCTCCACATCTTAGACATATTTTTGAATTTTGTGATCCCCATTGGTCTTTCTCTGGACAATCTTTCGCACGATGGCCTTTTCTTTTGCAAATAAAGCATTCTAGCCCCTGAAAAATACATATATATTTTTTTATCAATCTGAAAAATACATTATAGTAGACAGTAAGTAACAATCCAATCAAATTGGAAAACCATATCACAATCATGAAGACATTCTTTTTATTTACGAGGACCGATCCAAAGAAACTTTTTCTCTCAAATTTTTTCCATAGAAAGTTTTGGAAAGGAAACAGAACAATAACATGAAAAGAAGTAATTCAATCAGAATGATTAGCATTTTCACCAGGCAAAACCCCTTATTTACACCACTACCAAGTGGCAAATCCAAATTACATCTGCTACTACAATGGATTAGGTATACCTTAACTTCTTCCAGCACATGTCATCCTTATACTCCGCCCAGTATTGAGCTTTCTCTGAGTGAGACTGAGAGTTCCCATTTTATAAATTTAAAAAGGGCTTCTTTTTTGCAAATGGCAAATATTTTTGGATTAAAACATCCACACAAATAAGTGGCCAAAGGAACATATGGGGCTTTTGTGGGCACCTAACCATGCTATCACAAGATTTCTAGTTGTTAAGACAACTTCTATAAACAACCCAACCAGCAGACCCACACCCTAATGATATAAAAATTTAACATCATCCATGAAACATCAAAACCGGTACCATAGATTAAGTAGAAAGTTGGCAGATGATGATGCCAAGTTACCAATTTGATCTATTGGATGGTTGAGAAAGTTTAGATAAATAATATAAAAATTAAAAAAATATATATAACATTTAACATATTGGCAATGTGATAATCCCCAGCAACTTCTTGGCTCAAAGAACCACAGTAAGTACCAAATTCAAGAAAGTTTGGATCTGCCAAGTGTCCACTGCAGCAAAGGTTTCTATAGCACATGTCAAAAAGTGAACATCCTGCAGGAAGTTCCTCAGTAAACAAGGTATTAGTAGAAGTGCACAATTAATTATGGTCCCATTCGGCACGTCTTTCTGTGCAGTCTTTCGGCTGTTTACAAGCCAGGCAGACCGCGCCACTGTCCTTTTTCCGTTTGGTTCTTAACGATCTATCTGCCAAAAGTCGGTGCACCGAAAAGACACAGAAAGACGCACAGTAGCCAAACTAGCTTCGGACTGCTCACATCTTCATGCAAAAGCTCAATGTGCCTTTAAACTGTCAGAGCTACCATAAGATCTTCCCAAAAAGACTTGCTAAACAGCCCCTATGCCCTCAATTACACAGGTCCATTGACAAAATATCCCTGGTTAGGGCAGTTATCTTACTCTAAAGTTTGCTGCAGAAGTTCTAAAATGAATGCTGCATAAAATTTAAATTTGAGAAAATACCAGTGCTAGTAGCAGCAAAAGCAATGCTCTGAGAACTGTAAACGTATCGTTAATCATCGAGAAAATTGAATTCAATCATGAAATAGTATTGTAAATTGTAAGATTATTTCTATTGTTTAAAAAATTGTAAAAAAAATAAAATATAAACATGTTAAAAGGCAAAATGTATATAGAAAAGTAATTTCTACCCTATTTTTAATCCATACCTACCATGTATCTACCTAAATGAATAGAACTTACCACTTACACAATAGAAGTCTAAGATAATATAATCAAGTTTGGCTTAAAAGCCAAATAATCCAATAAAATGACTCTTTATCCCATATATGATGAAAAATAAACTCAATATATGGTTTAAATAACATAAATATGTCAATTTTTAGTAATGTCTTTAAAACAAGTTACCTGTTACAAAACTAAATATTAACAAAATAAAATGATAAAGTAGAAAACTAATTCATAATTGAATTGATTTGAATCACACGAATCGTATAAATCGTAAGATTTATTATTCAAATAGTAGAATTCAAATAAAAATCGTAATATTTTTGCAGAAAAGGATTCAGACATAAGATTCAAGTTGAAACCCTTGGGATTCATGATTCAAATCGTAAAATCGTAAGATTTTAACAACATTGAGCAGGCATAAAAAAAAAAAAAAAAAGTTGAATCTTAAATCCCTCGCCAAAATATCCTACTAATCAACTTATATCCTGAAAAGTGTTCTCCCTCACTACACCAGGCAATAGGGCTGCACAATTAATTATACCACCTTCCATAGCCCAGATCCATTCACAAAAAGCCCCATTGCCTCTGATCAGGAAAGTCATCTTCTCCTAAAGTCTACTGTAGAGGTGTAAATCGGGCCAGGGACATGACAAGCCACAAGTCATGCCAGGCCTAGCACAATGGTCCGTGCCATGCTGGGCCTGGGGTTTGAAGTCCATAGGCAGGCACGGCACGGCACAGCCCATATATACTATTTATATATATTTATATATATATACATAATATTTATATATTTATATATAATATACAATATATAATATATCATATAAATTATAATTATATAATAATATATAGTATATAATATATTAATAAAATAAACACTTTTTTTCAATTTTATTATACTAATTTATTTAATTATTGTATATATAAGCAATTGTATACATCAAAATTCATATAAAATTAAAATTTTAAGTTTTTTTTCAATTTTTTAAATAAATAGGCAAAAATAGCTTTGGCCCGGTCCATGGCCCGACTTGGGCCAAGGCTTGGCCCACGGGCCAGCCCAGCCCACGGCACGGCACGGCATGGGCCCACACGGGCCTGGGCCATGGGCCATGCGCCGTGATGGGCCGACCCCCAAAATTTCACTTGGGAGGGTGGCACAGCCCGTGATGACCTGCGGGCCGTGTCGGGCTCTTCCATGTTATCACCTCTAAAGGTTTTAGTACCTTTTCAATCCTTTATTGGACATGGTAGCACCTTTCACTTGATCCTTGCTTGGTTGATAGCAGTATTCAATCACTAAGGTCTTATGAAATCTGCTTTCATTTGTCTTATCTCACACGTGATTTAAAAGGTGGTAGCACCTTTCACTTGATCCTTGCTTGGTTGATAGCAGTATTCAATCACTAAGGTCTTATGAAATCTGCTTTCATTTGTCTTATCTCACACATGTGATTTAAAAGGCATTAGAGGCATATGCCTTGAGTCACATGCCCCTGTTAGATAGTAGAAGCATGGCATTCTCACAAGGCACAAGCAAGTCTTATCTGAACACCCCTTTCGACAACTCACCGATGTAAACATGCTATCTGACCTTAAGAACATATGAAAATTCAACAAAAGAAATTCCTTTTTTCTTTATTCTCAGGCCCAAGACCGGTTGTTATTGTACCATGTGCATTTGGACTTCCAAAATCCAAGTAAGTCAACTAAAATACAAAAAAGAACAAGTATCATACTTTTTTTAATGTATAAGGTAGTATATTTCATTAAGATCAAAGAACCAAAATACAATGAAGCCTATGTACAAGTATTATACTCTATATCGTTACAATATAGAAAAATTGCACGCTCATGAGTTTATATACCCCATGCCTCAGGGTTTACCTTTAAACACATGGAACACTTTAAAATGATATTGTAGGCTATTTGGAAGAAGAGCAGCAAATGAATTCTTGAAGATTCCCCCCCCCTTTTCTTGGTTTTTTTAAGCTTTAGTTTAAAATATAGTTTTATATATTATTTAAAAAAAAAAAAGAATGAGTTCCCAAAAACACCTGTATGTTATCAAGAACCAAAGGATATGATACAATATGTCCAAAATATCGTATCAAAATTTTGATCCTTGTTCTTGATGCTAGTTAACTTTGAAGTAGAATTCCTTTTTTTATTAGCAAAATACTTTGTTTTCAGGATAGGATGATATCAATTCCTCAATTTAATGCATAGCCACTCATGCAGTTAAATCATGCAACCATGTAAAATAGCTTTTATATTGTCCAATTCTATGCAACATAAGTCCAATCTTACTTAAAAGCAGGTTTCCACGGAGAGAGCCAAATTGCTATGATATTGGAGTTCTGGCTCACTTTTGGATTACAAAATTATGATGCAGATAAAAGCTTGAGGACATGGAGGAGAGCATACCTGTTTGCAACGTTTGGCGCCATGCTCAAAGCTCCCACAGACAAAACATGGCTTCTTCCGCTTTTTTGAGGTGCAACTGGCCGCTGTATGACCTTCTTCACCACAGTTATAGCACTTATCGAAACTTCCTTCCTGAGGATCAAAATATCTCGGACCCCGCTGATAGAAAAAATAAAATAAAAGAAAAGAAAAGAAAAGAAAAAGAAAATTCAATTAAAGCAGAAAACTTCTTTTTCCCGGTGGGGAAGGGGAGGAACTTCAAATTTGAAATTCATAATACAAACCAAATCAGAAAACTCACAAGAAGCTTTCGGAGAACAATATTGTCCGATATCTCAACCGCTCCTGCTTCCTCCTTTCGGAGCTCAATATTGTCTGATATATCAACTTCTCCTGCTTCCACAGGTTTATCAGTTACAGCTTCTGTTTCTACAGATTCTACTGTTTCAACAGCTTGAACCATTTCTACCTGGTCTCCTTCCTTTAAATATCCAACCTAAAATGGGCACAGTAAAATCGCCATTATAATCTTTTTTTTCTTAAAAAAAGTCATCAATCCTCACACACCAATCAATCCAATTGCAGAAAGAACTATAAAATTTCGTTTTGCATGAATTCAATACTCAAGCACCAATATGGTTGGGAAACAAACATGAAACAAAAACATTAAATCAATCAATTAAAACCACCAGAATCGAGAAACAGTTTCGATTCTGGTTCAAATTAAGTAGTAAGAGAAAAATAGCAGAGCAAAGAAACGAACTGAATCTAACTTACAGTCCGTTCTTCAGCTTCAAGCTTATTGATTTTCTTCTTCTTTTTCTTCTTCTTCTTCTTCACCTCCACCACTACCGCCGTCGGCGCTTCACCAACATCATCAGCGCCACACCGGCCTCCATCTTCTTCCTCAGAAGAAGAGGAAGAGAGGTTAATAACAATAGCTGATCGAACCTCACTAGTGCCAGCGATTTCACTGGAATCCTCCTCCCGTTTCCTCTTGGCTTCACGCATCCTCGCTCTATTAACAATCTCAAGGCTCAAATCCTTGTTCGCCTCTTCGTCGTCACTGCTGCTCAATAAAATTACCGATGCTTTCCTTGCTTCTTCCTCTTCTTCTTCGAGCTTTCCCTTCATCTTCTCCCTCTTTCCCATTTCAGAATTAAAACAAAAAAACAAATTTTGCAGAAACGAACGGACCCGAGGGAAGAAGAATAAAACCCTAACCCTAACCCTAATTGTATCCCTCTAAAGCAGAGCTAGATTTGAAACTTGGGAGTAACGGCAGAGAGACAGACCACCGAGAAAGAAAACAAGAGAAGAGAAAGAAGCCGAGAATTGCCCAATCCCTCCTCTAGGGTTTGTATTTTTTATTTCCTTTTGTTTTTTAAACGAGGACTAGGAAAGATAGCAAGCAACGCCAAAGTGCAACGCTGAGATCTCCTAAGGACGTGAGGACATGATGAGATGAGACCATAGAATGCCAGAGGTTTGACTGCGGAAGATGGACCGACCTGACGGTCTTGATTGTTTGAAAGCCAGAGTCCAGAGAGGTTCGAGAGCAACCGTGGGCCGGGTTAAGTTGCGGGCCAATCCGATAGCTAAAGTAAACCAGTGACCCGTCCCCGTTCTGAAAAAATCTGATTGGGTCGGTTTAAGGTCAATCCAGGCCCAATCCTTTGGGCTTTGGCCCAACCCTATGTCAAAGCCCGAGTATGACCATGTAAGTCCAATCTAACCAAAGGCCAACAAAATTTGGACTTTGAAGTAGATTTGGGTCATGTTTGGGAGTGCTTATCTTAAAAATAAGTGTTTAAAAATGAGTGCTTATTTTCATTTTTATTCAGTTTTTTCAAATGTTTATTTAAAAAAAAAAAAGATCTATTTTATAAGAAAAACTCCCAATTAGTACCTGTATTTTTGGCCTAGTGTCATTTTTTGTCCCCAAACTTTCAAATGCAGTACCTATAGTTAACCATTTGTTAATCAGTCATTAAGTGGCATTTTAAAGTTAATTTAAAATGCAGTACCTATAGTTAACTAGTTGATAAAGAAACTTCAGTACCCAAACTTTCAAACGTGTCAATTCAGTACCTATAGTTAACCAGTTGTTAATAAGCCATTAAGTGGCATTTGAAAAGACACAAATGCCCTTCAAGTGTCATCTAATTTTCTTTATCAACCATCCAAACGTTGACAAAAAAATAACAGTCCTAAATCCTTGCCTCTTCTATTCAATAAAGCTGGGGTGACATCTTAATGGCCATTCTGGTGACCCCAACTTTCTTGAATAGAAGAAACAAGGATTTGAAATTGTTAATTCTTTGTCAATGTTTAGATGATTGATCAAGAAAATTAGATGACACTTGAAGGGCATTTGTGCCTTTTTTTAAATGCCACTTAATGGCTAGTTAACAGGAAATTTTCCCTATTTTATATTAGATGTTTAGTGATCTTTTTCTCCAATAAGCACTTATGACTCTTTTATCCTTTATTTTCTTTCAAAATTTCAAGGAAACAGTGAGAATGCATGGCCATGCCTATCCTTGGGACACCACCACAACTTGAGGTTTACCATCCTTCATTTTCTTTTGTCGTTGCTAAAGTTTCCTTCTAACCAAGCGTAACCACACATGTCCTTGGGACTTGGGAGGCCACTATAGCTTGACGAACTCTTTGCGGCATTTCCACCGCTACTATTCAAACTAGCAATGCTAAGGACTGCGTGCTTCAATTGCATTTGGAAATGATGCAAATGGGGTGTAAATCCCAGTTCAGGGTAAATTTGCACTTTGGTTCACTTTTGCCTATGTTTGGCAACATTGCATTTTTGCATTGACAAATGATAGACCAATGCATATGCATATTTACATTGATAATAAGATGTAAAAGTACATCAATAAAAAAGAAGTAAATTTGCATTATTCAAGTGGGTTTTTGATAAAAATATATGCTTTATTAAAATTTGTGTTTGCATCCATTACAACTAAAAGTCTATTTGGTAAGAAGGTAAATTTGTCAATGCAAAACTAACCCAACTTTGCAATTTAGGCTAAGTTTGGAAGGAGTACAAATGCAAATTTGTAGAGTGCAAAACCTTGTATTTTGTATTATTTTGTATGTATTTGACTGTACATATTTATATTTGTACTCCTTCCAAACTGAGCCTTATATCAATCATTTTACACTCTACATATTTGCATCGTTTCCAAAAGTAGCCTTAGGACAAATCTTCCTTTCTTGTGGCGACTATGGTGAGAGTACTTGTGCTTTTGTGGATGAGTGTTTTGATAGAAGGGGGGGGGTATGAAGAGAGAGCATTGGATGCTTCCTTCCCAATCTTTGAAATGGTGCCAACATCTAGTGGTGGTGCCGGAGAAGACAAGAGACAACCATGTAGTGGTGGAGATGAGGAGAGCAACTCCAACAATGGTAACAGAGTGTTCAAAGAAGAAGAGATAAAGCGGTTTGATGATGGTGGTGGTAGGATGTGTGTTGAGGGAAATGGGGATTTGGAGACAACGGTGGAAGAGCATAAATGGACATTTTAGAATTAAATGGGGACAATTTTGGTAGAGAAATTTTGAATAAGTGCTTATTATTTAAACACTTCAAAAAATGGGAAATTTGGGCTTATTGTTTAAGCACTTATTTTTAAAATAAGCACTTATTTCGAGCTTATTTCCCAAACATCAACAAGTGCTTAATGGTATGGTCCCGGCCCAAAATAAGTTCTTATTCGAATAAGCACTCCCAAACTTGGCCTTGGTCAGGTCTAGGCAAAAAAAGCTGAATCCAACCACAATGGGATTCAATAAAAACTCTACACACACCATAAAAGCATGGAGTTCAAATTGACTCCCCATAGAACACAACCCACACGTGCCCCACAACTCATTTTAGCGTGCACTGGGAACATCTCCTATACATGCCCATTGTTTCAAAAGGCTTACGCCTTGAGGCATGAGGCATATTCCTTGAGGCAAGGCGCTCAGATTTTGCCTCAAGGCTTAAGCCTCACAACTTTGGTTTGAGGCTTAAGCCATTGTCATAATGAGGCATAAGCCTCAAGCCCCAATGCATGAGGCGCAAAAAGGCATGAGCCTCAAATATCAACATTGTTTAATGGTTCCATGCAAAAAATACATATTTTCATGTATTTTTTATAGTTCAAAATGTAATAGAAAAAGCACTTTAATAATTATGGACCAAATAAAAGAGTAAAAATAAAAAACCAATAGGTCAAATCAAGTTATATTAGTTTCTTTTAGTATTTTAGCCTAAGAGAGTTAAATGCAAAAAAATGGCCAATCAAGTTATTAGTTTCTCTTGGACAAATCAAGTGAACTTTTTTTCTTAAGATACTAATTTAACATCCCAAGTTTGTTGTTTTTCTTATTTCTTTTCCAAATGGATTTAATTTTCTTTTTTATTGATTTTTTACATAGATCAAATCAACTACATTGAATCTTTTTTCACAACTGTTGGATGACCATAAATCTACCCATTATATAGATGATTCTTCATATGAATAATTTCATAAGATTACATTTTGAAACATAAAATGTAAAATGCTTATAATTGTTAGATGATTAATTGTTCTTTTATTTAATGCTTAAAAGTTAAAACATATTGCTTGTAAATTTCTATTTTATGAATATTTCCACCTTCTATCATTCTAGTTTTGCATATTACACATTATTTTTATAATTTATAAATTTTAATTACTTTTTTTCTTAATTATTTAGGCTTACGCCTCTCAACACTTTGAGGCTTACACCTCACCTTTTTGGGCCTTTAGCCTTTTAAAACATTGCACATGCCCCATAGCACATCTCATGGAGAGATATTCCCAATGAATAGTTGTAATGTGTTGTGAGGAACTAATGTGAATATGAAAGCACGGGAAACTTGCTGCACATTGGGAATATCCCCCATGAATTTAACATAAATGTATGGGAGATATTCCCAATGTGTGGATGGAAGCTATTTGAGTAAAGTTTTTATTTGTAGGAGATTTGGGCTCTAATGGTGATGATGTCTCTCCATTTGTTAAATGGGATCTTTTTTATTTTTTTGAAACTAAAAAGATTAAATTACTTATACCAACTCAAGCTTTACAAAGTCCTAAACATTTGGTATCCAGTCTAGACAATGATTAAAAGAAAAGAAGTCATCAACATGATTTTTAGGAGCTTAGACTAAGAAGTGTGTTGGAGTATTAAGCTTTCTATTTATACTAGTAGTGACTTGTGCGATGCACATTACACTATTATATATATATATATATATATATATATATATATATACCTTTTAAGGGAGAAAAATGAAGTAATGGTGATTCACCAAAGTATTTTATATATTTCTACTTTTTTACATGTAGAATAGTATTTTATATATTTTTACTTTTTTGAACTAGAACAATTCATGAAATAAATCTACATTGTATTAAAAAAATAGAAGTAGAGGAAAAAACCTGAACCCAAGGAGCAAAACAAAAGAAAAAAATTGATAAGCCAAGGAAAGAAGCAATGATTTGTTTAGATTGGTTCACAGTACTTGTGGGCACATTTGGGTTTTTGACATTAATTTGGGTCCAAGCTAAGGTTCACATTTAGGTTGACCCATAACCTAACCCAATCCATCTAATTTACACCATACTTTATTAGAGAGAGCCAATGGCTACTCCTAATTAAGTTCTAGCTATCTCCCTTATGGCTAGAAATATATGTATGATGGTTTTAGGCTATGTTTGGGAGTGCTTAAGTTAAAAATAAGTGTTTGAAAACAAGTGCTTATTCGAATAAGCATTTATTTGCATCTGGCACCCAACTTTTTCAAGTGCTTATTTTTTAAAATAAACACTTATTTTATATTGGGCGTTTGGTAGTTTTTTTCTCTAATAAACACTTAAATAAGCATTTGTGACTATTTTGTCATTCATTTTCTTTCAAAATTTCAAAATATACCCTATGAAAGCACTTTTATTAGATTACTTTTATAAAAACACTTTTATGAAAGCAGTTTTATAAAAGTACTTTTATGAAAAACACTTTTAAGAAAGTACCCTTACGAAAGCACTTTTGTGAAAGTACTTTTATGAAAGCACTTTTACAAAAGCACTTTTATAAAAGTAATTTATGAAAGTATATAAAAGTACTTTTACAAAAGTACTTTTTTATAGGTATAAGTATTTTTATAACATGCTTTCAAAAAAGTGCTTTTGTAAAATTACTTTCCTAAAAGTGCTTTTGTAAAAGCGCTTTCATAAAAATGCCTTTATGAAAGCACTTTTATAAAAATGCTTTTAAGAAAGCACTTTCGTAAAATCACATTCATAAAAGTAATTTCGTAAAAGTACTTTTGTAAAAGCACTTCATAAAAGTGCTTTTGTAAAAGTGTTTTTATAAAATTCAACTAGGGATAATATTATAAGTGGTATTTTAAAAATCAACTAGGGATAATTTTGGAAGAAAAAAATTAATAAGTGCTTATTGTATAAGCACTTACAAAAAGCCGGAATTTTGAGCTTAAAAAATAATTCCTTATTTTTAAAATAAGCACTTATTTTGGGCTTATTTCCCAAATACCAATAAGTGCTTAATGGCCCAAATAAGCACTTATTTTGAATGGACGCTTATTTTTAAGCACTCCCAAACATTGCCTTAATTTGATACTTTTCATTTTACTTCTATCTACTTACATTCCAAATTTTAATGAATACATAAACAAGTAGATTAGAACAAATGAATATGATTCATTTAAGTTGGATTTGGTCTTAATTTAGCCATAATCGAAGAGATGATGGAATTTTGAATTCGAATGAACTTAAGATCCATTTGATTCAAGGGAATGGGGGTTTGAAATCGGAACTAGAATGACCTAATTGTTTGATTGGGTGGAACGGGATTCTGATTCCCACTTCTAGTGAAATGGCATTCCCCCTTTTGAGAATGGCCATTCCGACTCTCTCAATGAGAATCACATTCCAGCCAACCAAAAAAAGAAAAAAAAAAAGACAATTGGCTTAAACCCCCAACCCTATTTCTTTTTACCCAGTACTAACCCTCATTGAAAGTCATGCATATTGATGAGGGGTAATTTGGCCCGACTTAGTGTTAGACAGTTGTATGCCCTTAGCTCCAATCAGAATGATGAACATTATGAATTTATTGTAAATGAATAAAGTACATATTTGATTTATATTCTTGTGGTGTGTTTCTGCGTAATACTCTTGAACTGGACACTTATGAGACTCGTGTTTATTTAGAATGTTTACAGCCGTTGGGTAAGTTTGGGGAGATTTATCCTGCCAATGCTGACACTAGTGTGCTACCAAATGTTGGGGTGGCCTGTCTCAGCTGTCAGGGTGAGACCCAAGGCACATGCAGTGTAGGATTAATTGAATCTTTGAATCGGACCATATTTCCAGTATTGCCCTGGACCTTGGAGATTGATGGGCAAAACTGGAAAGTTATACCTGACCCCTAGACTCAATTATGATATTGCACTAGGTGTTAGATTGGGTTGTCTTTGATATGCCAATCAATGAGATCCTTAGTGGGGGTCAAAACCTAGGTAATGATCATAGTGACAGGATCAACCCCTTTGTCGGACAAAGGTACATCTGAGTGGGTGATCATAGTGACAGGATCAACCCCTTTGTCGGACAAAGGTAATGATCGGGGATGCACTCGAAAACCAAGACTGTCGACAGTCGATTTCAATTGTTGAAATTTTGTTTTGCAAAATATATTTATATACTAATATATATATATATATATTTTAAACATTTGCAAAATGTTTTAATTCCTTGGATCCATGTGAGCAGAGAGTGCAACACTGTTCCTTGCAGCCGAGGGAGAGATCTTCTCTTATCGGGCAATGTTTGATCATTATGGGTTGAAAGGTTAAGTGTAAGACCATTGAGGGTAATACATGATGGACTAATCTTGCATCTGCCCACAGTCCCTGGGTGTTACAAGGTGGTTTGGCCCAGGGACCACTTAGGGTAAGTGTTGGGCCCATTAGGAGCCCATGTGATGGGCTTCAGGGGGTGCACTGTCCATAACAGTGTATTCGGCCAGGCCTTGTAACAAAGGCTGGGCTGAACCCATGTGGCTGATTTGTAGATCAATGTTTAGGTCCCATGCCATACAAGAAAGCCCAATTGGGCAGCAGTTTGGAAGGCTAACTGAGCACATATCCTTATTGGGCATAAAACCCTTTTCGAACTGGGCTGATTTGATCAGTTAAATGAGGGGCAAATTCTGAGATTAGATTAGCAAATTTAGAAACCTCCTAATAGGATTAGGAAAGGGCTGATCTAAACTGCAGATAAGATAAGGGTTTACCCTTATCACTTAAAGGGAATTCTGATCCAAATATTATTTGGATCAATAGCTCCTAATGGGATTGGGAGTTGATCCCTTTAAGCTTATAAAAGGAGGGGTGAAAGCCTTTAGAGAGATTCATATTCACATTCTCTTCAGAGTTGAAATCACAGAAGAAAGAATTCACCACCTTTGCAAAATTCTTTCTTGCTGCCTCCTTCCTGCTGCCGCCATATCTGCCAGTTTGATCTCCTCTTGTTAGTGGGAGTGATCAAGATTGGATCTTGATATCAGTTCTTTGTGAAAAGGATTGATTGGAAGTAGTGCTCACATGCCATTCAATTGATTCTTGTGAAGGATCTGGTTCTTTTGAAGAACGTTGTTGATTCTGCTCCATCCTGCACTGCGCCATCTTCAGTGGGAGCAGTTTTTGGTTCTTTCCATGGTGTGAACACCTCCATTGAGAGATATTGTTTCTCCGTATTAGGTATATCTCTCTCCTATTGCTTTTTGTTCAGATCTGGTTCGGTTCTTGGTTCAAGATTGGTCCTTGAAAAATATGATTTTTCTGAAATAGGGAATTCAATTCCCAATAGGATGGAGAGAAATTTTTGAAATTCGTCCATTCTATTCCGCAAGATTCAGGCGTCCATATGATGGATCTCTCATCCCTTCACCTAGTAAGCTGAGGACATGTGGATGTGACTTGATGACTAGACTCATGACTCAACATCCTTGGCCACCTCGGGCATCTCGGTCACCTCAGATAGCACCGAAGCTCGGGTATCTCAGATGACCAAGCCAGTCGAAGCGACACGTAGTAGATCTCTAGAAGCTTCCCAGCTGCCTCTGAGCCTTTCGGGATCATGTCGTGCAACTGTAGGTCTTATCCTCATCCTGCCCGAATCAGATGGACATGGTATGCCTTATTGGCTAGCACGTTATCCACCTACTAGAGCGGAACAGACTCCTATGGCTCGGAACGAAGATCTCGGGAGTGTTTCATGAGAGCCACGACAGCCCAACTATATAAGGGCATTAGCCCCTGAGACCTAGGTACGCGCGATAGTGCATTCTAGCTCTCAAGCTCACTTACTTTCAGTCGCTACTTACATCCAATACTAACTTATGCATCAGAGCAACCTCGCCAGGTTAGCCACCCTGGGTTCTCTGACCCATCTATCTTGCAGTTTGACTGGTATACTCCATAACCGACGTTCGAGCTACCTTCTAGCTAGGAGCATCTAGATCGCACACCATTACATATCTTATGGAATCCTATTCCAAATACCATTTGAACCAAACAGGTGGGGTCCTGGGTATTGTGGTGAGACCATCCTCGGATCCTCATTTAGTTACTAGATTGGTGTCAAATTCTTTACACCAACAATTATCTAAGCTGACAATTTTTGCCCTCTGAAACTCTTGGACATTGGGGTCCTATATATGGTTGGTTTTCTAGGTTTAAATAAGGCATTATTATTTGAGGTAAATTACAGATAGCCACGTCTACTCAGGGGTAGTGACACATAGCCCTAGGGGTGTTTACAGTTCAGTTATTAATCGAATCATGGGCCTATTTTCCAAACTGAAATAGTAGTATTGCTTTTTGGAAAATCAGTAACCGAAAACAAACCAAATTAAAGCCGATTGATTAACTAGTTGATCATTTCAGCTAACCATTGGTTCTGTTTGTTGATTTTTCATTTTTTTATTTTTATAATATATATTATAAATAAATATATAAATATATAATAAAGCTATAAATATATAAAATATTATATTATAAATAAAAAATAATTAGTTATATATATATATATTATATATATATATATATATGTTTACAGATCGATTTGGTTAATTGGAATTTTTAGTTCAGTTTCGTCGTTTTGGCTCAACTTTTCGATTTTTCATGATCACCTCTAATTGGCCCTTAAATTGTTTTTTGAGAACTCTGCCCAATTTTTGGAATTCCAACACTTGTCCCGACCCTTAGCATTCCATTAGTCAATTTAATGGAATAATCTATTCAACTTATAAGACTTCTTAGTTATTATAGAGACCATTTTATCCTTTTTTCACATAAGTTTTTTTTTTTTTGAAGTCTTCATGTTTCTTTCAATTTCTTTAACAAAGAACGCATGGTGCATGATCAATCCATCAATACTTTAAGAATGATTTATGCTTTAAAATGATTAGTAAATATGCATGTGTTGCATGTGGCAATTTTAGATAACATTAATTTTCAAATCCTTATTAGAACCACTTAAAAAGGATAGATAATCAAAGCATGGCGTGTTGATGGATTTAGATTTTATATTTCACTTTCGTTATTAATAAAAATACTTCTTATCATATTTATTTTTGTCTAATATGATAAATATATAATATTAGAAATGTGCACAAAATTTATAGACTTATTTTTGTGTTTTATATAATTTTATTTCTATTTATCTTTTGAGTTTATATTACATAATTATGACATCATGTTCTGGCCTGTTTGACTTGATAAAATCAATCTCATTTTTTGACAACTTTAAGTTTTTTATTCCATTTACATAATTAATTCTAAAAATAATTCTTGTTTATTACACTTATTTTTGTTTGATATAATAAGTTTATAATATCTAAGATGTTCCAAAATTTTCTATGAAATTTATGTATTTATGTATTTTTTGTGTTTCTATCTATTTTTTAAAATTTTATTCTTTAACTATGTTAGCATTGGTTAATCCATTTACTCAAATGATTGGACAATTATGGTGCAAGTCATGTAGGTTGGGATGGATTTAATCTTAACCTGGACCCAACCCTATGTATTGGATATTTTAAATTAATATCTTAAAATAATTAAGATGAATTGTTTAACTTTATGGCTTGTTAAATTCAATAAATAAGTAATATCTTAAAATTATAATATTTTTACATATTATTTAAGTATTTAAATCACTAAATATTTGAAATAACAAAATATTTAACATAAGTATAATTTAAATTATTTAAAATAAAGAAATTATGTAATAAATTTTAAAAAAAATGAAAAGTAGAAAAACAATTATAGCTTAGTAATGAAATTAATAATAATTTAATATTTTTACAAAAATATTATAAATAACTAATTTCACTTATATCAATTAATATTTCGAGAAAACAATTTTCATAAAAAATAATATTTATTAATAAGAATTTTAAACTCTTAATATATATTTATTATATAATTATATACTAAAATTAATATTTATTGTATTTCAGTAATTATTTATTATTTTTGTGATAGTTGTTTTTTCAATAATCATGTATAAATTTATTATTCTATTTCTATTTAACAGAAAACTTTCAATAATTATTGAGGATTAAACTAGAAATATTGAAAATTTTAAGTTTTGTTTGTTGTACTCATTGTATTTTTGTTATAACTTATTGATTAATATTTATTACAGATTAAACTATTTTTTGAGATTATACTATTTATTAACTAATTTATTATGTTTTTAGTACTTATTGTATTTTTGTAATTATTGTATTTTTGTAAAATGAAATCTATAAGGTAGGTTGAAGTAAATATGTTAAACTATAAGGTGTGCTCTAGTAAATGACCCTAATAGAAACATAAGAGTGTACGCTTGTTCTATATTTTCAACTTTTTAAGTAATTAATAATTATTCATATTTTATATACTACTTTTAATAATTTTTTTATAATACAAAAAATAAAAATAATTAATTTTGGTTAGGTTTATTCATCAAACTAATGAAACCGACCAACCCGATCAACTCGACCCGAGTTGGTCGATTTTCTAGTATTTTAGGTCGGCTTTGGTTCAAAAGTTTCCCAACTCAACCAAGTTGTATAAGTTTCACTTGTCCATTTGTTAACTGACCAAAATCGAATAATTTGATCATTGATATATATTAATATTTTATATTTTAAATATAATTTTTAATGTGAAAAATGGTAAATTTCCCATATTTCTTAGTGTAAAATGTTTTATATCATAAATTTATTTTTAATAATTGCACTATAATTTTTAAAATTTATTTATTTTTAATTTAAATCTTTTGAATCAACTAATCAAACAAAAAAATCAACCCAAACCAGTACAACCTGAGTGAGTCGATTTTCACAAATGGTTAGTCGGTTTTAGTTGACCAACTCCCCAACCTGACCAAGTCAATTTGTTTGGCCAAACAGCCTATGACCAAACTGAACCAACTCAAGAACACTTATAATTTCAACTAAATTAACAGTCTCATCTTTGATAAATAATAATAGTTTAATCTCCAATGATTATTAAAAATTTATAAAGAAAATAAACAATTATTGAAAATATATTATAATAAAAAATACAATAATAACTAAAAATATATTAACTTAGTCAATAAATAGTATAATATTAAATAATAGTTTAATCTCTAATAATTTTTAATCAATAAGTTATAACAAAAATACAATAAATACAATAAGTACAATGAAATAAATTTAAAAATTTCACTAATAGTAGTTTAATCTCACATAATTATTGAAAGTTATCTACTAAATAACAAAAATAAATTTATACATAATCATTGAAAATATATTTATCACAAAAACAATAAATAATAATTTTAGTATATATAGTTATACAATAAATATAGATTAAGAGTTTAAAATTATTACTAATAAATATTAATTTTTGAAAGTTATTTTCTCAAATTATTACTTGATATAAGTGAAATTAGTTATTTACAGTATTATATAAAAATAATAAATTATTATTAATTTTAATATTATGTTATAATTATTTTTCTGCCTCAGTTTTTTTAATTTATTACATAAATTTTTTATTTCAACTATTTAAAATCTATTTCTGTTAAATATTTTTTATTTAAAATGTTTAGTTATTTAAATACTTATGTAATATGTAAATATTTAAATTTTAAAATATTAGTTATTTCTGGAATTTAGTTATCCATAAAATCATAATTTATACTATTGTTACATAATTTCATTATTAATTTTGTAATATTTTTTAAATTATTATTAATTTCAATTTTATGTTATAATTACTTTTCTGCTTTAAAGAGTTTTTTTAAAATTTATTACTTAATTTTGTTATTTTAACTATTTAAAATCTATTTTTGATAAATATCTAGTTATTTAAATATTTAAATAATCTATAAAATATTTAATTTTTTTTGGTTATTTGAACTTTATTTATTTAAAGCCATTGCATATTATTAAATGTTTGAAAAACATTTCATTGATGATCTAGAAAAACATAATTTAAAATTTTAGTACAAAATTTTGTGATATATTTTGTAAAAATATAAAATTATTTATTAGATAATTTCATTACTTTAACTATTTAAAATATAGTTATATTAAATGTTTAGTTATTTAAATATTTAAATAATCTTTAAAATATTTATTTATTTTTGTTATTTGAATATTATTTGTTTAAAGCTATTACATATTATTAAATATTTGAAAAGCACTTAAATTGATAATCCAGAAAAACATAATTTAAATTTTTAGTACAAAATTTCGTAATATATTTTGTAAAAATATAAAATTATTTTTTGTGTTTTTAATAAATATTTTAAAGATGTTATATAATTTTGTTAGAATATTTAAATAATATTTTAATTTTTTAATCCAAACTTTCTTTAGATATATATAGATAAAAAGTTGGGGGGAGGATAAATAGGAATTAGAGATAATTTAGGAGAGACGCACCGTACTAAAATAGAGATAATTGTGTAGATAAATATGAATTAGAGATAATTTAGAAGATAAACTGAAATTAGAGATAATTATGGAGAAAGTGGGGGAGGTAGTTTAGGATAAATTTTAGGAGAAGATATTATTTTGGTTATTGGGAAAGTGCATCTCATTGGTTGTTTAAAAAATGGCATGGAATACCAAAAACCCAAAATTCAAAAAAAGGGGAAAATTTCTTGATCACTTTGTTTTAATGAAGATTTTTTAAGGGAAAGTAGAGTTTCTTTCTAAATGATAGTTTCAAAAATGACATGGATTAGAAAAATTAAAAAATTCAAAAAAATTGAGAGATTTAAGGAACTGCTTAGGATGTGTCATCACCATGGTCTACCTGTTTGGATGCAAGTAAAAACTTTTTATAGTGGCATTAATCAATTTAATCGTTAAATATTAGATGCAGTTGCAGGTGGTACCCTTATAGATAAACTCTCGAAGAAGCATATGAACTTTTGTAGGAGATGGCGGCCAAGGGGGACATGCTAGTGTAGACTATCAAGTAGGAAATCCATTTTCTTCTTCTTCTTAATAAGCTAATTTTGTTTCTTATGGTGGCAACATGTCTAATTTTAATCCCCACTCCAACACTTACAATCTAGGATGGAGAAACCATCTAAATTTTTCTTGGAGTAATAACCAATAAAGAGCACCTCTCAACTTTCAGCAGCAACAACAACAAAATCCACAAGAGAAGAAGCCAAATTTAGAGGATATGATGGAAAAATTTATCAACAGTACGGAGGCAAGAATTCAAGGGTTGGAAACTCAAATTGGACAATTTGCTCAAGCAATTTCAGCAAGACTACAAGGAGGATTACCTAGCAATACCGAGAAGAATCCCAAGGAACAAGTAAAGGCCATCACTCTGCAAAGTGGTAAAGAACTTAAAAAAGAAGGAAAAGATGATGAGCATATAAAAGAGGAAGAAAGCTGAAGCCTTGAAGCCAAAGAAGGAGACTACGAGTCATCAATGGAGAAAAAGGGAAGTTCTTTTACTCTTAATTTAAAATTCTACAAACCTCCTCTTCCTTTTCCTAAAAGATTTATTTAGGCTAACTTGGATAAGCAATTTGCTAAATTTCTAGAGGTGTTTCAAAAGTTGCATATTAACATTTCTCTTCTTGATGCTATTTCTCAAATGCCAAGTTATGCCAAATTCTTGAAGGAAATAATTTCAAACAAAAGAAAGTTAGAGGAGTTTGAGATGGTAAAACTTAATGAGGAATGCTCAGCAATCTTACAAAATAAATTACCTCCAAAACTCAAGGATCCAGGGAGTTTTTCTATTCCATGCACTATTGTAGAAATTAATTTCGATAAGGCTTTATGTGATCTTGGTGCAAGTATTAATTTGATGCCTTTTTCTGTCTTTAGGAAGTTTGGATTAAGGGAGCCAACACCTGCCACTTGTTTTTCTACAATTGGGTGACAGAAGTATCAAATATCCAAGGGAAGCAGTGGAAGATGTTTTGGTAAAAGTAGATAAATTTATTTTTCCTATTGACTTTATTGTTTTGGACATGGAAGAAGATTATGATATGTCCCTAATTTTAGAGAGACATTTTCTTGGCACAGGAAGAGCTTTAATTGATGTCCAACAAGGAAAACTTAGCCTTAGAATTAATGATGAAGAAACTATTTTTAATGTGTTTAAGGCTATGAAACATTTCAATGATAAACACAAAGCCTTAATGGTAGATTGCATTGATGATTTGGCAGAAAGAAAATTTCATGCATTTAGGTTAGATGATCCTAGAAAATTGCATTCTAATTCTTTTGATGTGAAGGAACAAATTTTAGATGAGAAGCATAAGGAGGCCATTGGTTATTTGGGAGAAAAGCAAAGAGGATTCGTGACAAAATGAGAAAAATTTTTGCCTTTGGATATTTCTCCTTCTTTTTCAAAAACCAAGTCATCGATTGAGAAGCCTCCCACTCTTGACCTTAAACCTCTTCCTTCGCATTTAAAATATGTTTATTTGGGGAATTCATCTACCTTACTTGTGATTATTTCTTCTTACTTAATAGGTCTTGAAGAAGAAAAGTTGATAAGGGTGCTTAGGGAACACAAAAGGGCGATTGGATGGAGCATTGGCGATATTCAAAGAATAAGTTCATCAGTTTGCATGCACAAAATCATGATGGAAGAAGGATTCAAGCCTATTGTGCAGCCCCAAAGGAGGTTAAATCCTAATATGAAAGATGTAATAAAGAAAGATGTGATAAAATGGCTTGATTCATGTATAACCTTTCCTATCTCTGATTTTTCTTGGGTAAGTCCTGTGCAAGTTGTGCTAAAAAAGGGTGGGACCACTATAGTCAAAAATGAAAATAATGAATTAATCCCTATAAGGACAATAACAGGTTGGAGGGTATGTATCGGCTGTAGAAAATTGAATGATGCTACTAGAAAAGATCATTTCCCCATTCCTTTTATTGATCAAACGATTGGAAAACTTATTGGTTAAGAATTTTATTATTTTCTTGATGGTTATTCTGGTTATCACCAAATTCCCATTGCTTCTGAAGACCAAGAGAAAACTACCTTTACATGCCCTTATGGAACATTTGCTTTTAGGAAAATGCCTTTTGGTTTGTGCAATGCCCTTGCTACTTTTCAAAGATGCATAATGTCTCTATTTTCGGATTTCATTGATGATTTTATGGAGATATGGATGACTTCCAATAAATACAATTGGAAGCACTACCCTCCCTTGCTTCGTCATTAAAAAGGAAGTTCATCCCCTACTTCGAAAAAGGATGAAGTTTATAACTTCTTCGTCCAAAAGACTTTTGTAGTCAAGACTCCTATTACTGATAAGAAAGATAGAGATAGAGATGGATAGATAGATAGATAGATAGATAGAGAGAGAGAGAGAGAGAGAGAGAGAGAGAGAGAGAGAGAGAGAGAGAGAGAGAGAGAGAGAGAGAGAGGAGACTCGTCGTGGGAAGACTCCTACTTTGTGAAGAGTCTTAAAGGCTCCTACTCTCAAGACTCCTATTATGCCAAGTGCTAAGGTGTCATTATGAGAGAGGGAGAAAAGAGTGATGAGGTGCTTCATGAGAGACTTTAGGAAGATTTTTTAAGGAAATTAGAGTTCTAATTGGTAGTTTTGAAAATGAAATGGATTAAAAAATTCAAAAAAAGGAGAAAATTTTTAAACTTCATTGTTTTAATATATATACTAGTGAGGACCCATGCGATGCATGGGATTTGTCAAGTTAAAGATAAATAATAGAAACATGTAAGAGTATACAATTGTTTTATATAATATTTAACAATTATTTATATTTTATATATTACTTTTAATATTTTTTTACAATACGAAAATAACAATAATTAATTTTAGATATGGTTGTTTATCAAACTTAGGGATGACAATTTTTCCCATTTCCCCAATCCCCTTGGGGATCCACCCTGAATGGGGTGGGGATGGGGATGATTTTCCCCATACGGGGACGAAGATGGAAAAATTTTCATCCCCATTGGTGGGGACAAGAAGACCACTTCCTGCCTCGTGGGGACCTTGATCCCCATCCCAAGGGATTCCTGCTAATATATATATATATACGTATACATTTATATATGTGTATATGTATACATACATCTATATGTTAATATTTTTAAAAATATGGTTGAATATGTTTGAATCTTTTCTAATAAGATTGTAAATTTTAATTATTTTATTTTCATTTAAAAAAATAGAAAACAAAAACATAATTGGTTGACATTATAAAGAATCATGTGGAGTGGGGATCCCCGTGGAAATGGGGATGGGGAGAGGCTCCTTGTTCCCACCTTGCCCCGTTGCCATTCCTAATGAAACTAATGAAACTGGCCAACCCGATTTCTAGTATTTCTAGTTGGCTTTGGTTCAACAATTTCCTAACTCAAATGGATTGGATTAGTTTCACTTTGGCCATTTGTAAACTAACTAAAATCGAATGACCATACCATAAATATATTAATATTTTATATTTTAAATATACTTTTTTAATATAGGAAAGTGGGAAAATTCCAATATTTCCCAGGCTAAAATATTTTATATCATAAGTTTAATTTTTTAAGCTTATTTTTTAATAATTCCATTGTAATTTTTTAAAATTTAAATTTATTTTTTTAAGTTTAAATATTTTGAACTGACTGACCAAACCGAAAATTGCCCCAAATTGATATAACCTGAGTGACCAACTCCCCAACTTGACTAGGTCTATTTGGTTGGCCAAACCACTTACAACTAAACCAACAACCCGTGAACAATAGTTTAATCTCCAATAGTTATTAAAAATTTATAACAAAAATACGCAATAAGTTAAATTTAAAAAGCTAAATAACAGTAGTTTAAACTCCAATAATTATTGAACATTTTCTATTAAATAGCAAAACAAAAATAGATTTACACATATCTATTGAAAATATATTTATTGCAAAAAATAAAAAATAATTATTGAAATACAATAAATAATAATTTTAATATTATATAAATATATAATAAATATAGATTAAGTATTTAAAATTATTATTAATAAACATTATTTTTTTGTAAGTTATTTTCTAGAATTATTAATTGGTATAAATGAAATTAGTTATTTACAATATTATTTATATATTGAAATAATATCATTATTCAAATATTAAAATAATAATTACTTGTTGAATTTAATAATCCATAAAATTATATTACTATTAATACATAATTATGATATTTTAACTATTTAAAATCTAGTTTTGTTAAATATTTCATTATTTAAAATATTTAGTTATTTAACTAAATATTTAAAATCATATTCTATGTATTATAATTGAAAATGATTAAGTAAATATTTAAAATACATTATTAATTTATTTAAAATATTAATTTTAATATTTTGTTATTTAAGATATTTAGATTGAAATTTTTGAATAATATTTCATTTTATTGATAGATGTTTATTATTTGAATAACATTAAGATTGAATAAGCCAAAAAAACATAATCTAAATTGTTTGTACATAATTTCATGATGATTTTTTTTAAAATATATAATTATTAATAATATGAATATTATTAAATCGATTATAATTATTTTTTACCTTTTTAATAAATATTTTAATGTTGTTATATATTTTTGTTAGAATATTTAAATAATTCTTAAATTTTTTAATTCAAACTTACTTTAGATAGATGTAGATAAAAAGGGAGGGTAAAGATAAATAAGAATTAGTGATAATTTTTAGGAGAGAAACTCTCTACTAAATTAGAGATAATTTAGTAAGTTGTGGATAGGGGGGGTGTTTGTTCGTGTGCACATCTATCTATACTATTTGTAAAAGTGTGAATGAGGAGGTATTGGCTTCTAGAATTTTTCTTTACTGAAATACCCATCCTCTTGAATTTAATTCATCTATTTAAATGGTAGAAAATGTAATTAAAAGAATACCATTAAGTACATCCAATTACTTCTCATTAAGTCTCATGTTTAAGCCATTAAATAAATCACATTCTCTCTCATTTAATCCAACATTTATACTTTTTTTATCATCATTAAATTCCACTAATAAATCCATACACTATAATTATTAATAGAATGAAATTTTTATATAATTAAAATAAACATAGAAATGAAATCATATTTTTCATCAGGTGGTGGGTAAGTAGTTCAACCATTTGGGTCAAATGGATAATTTAATGATGTCATAAATAAATAATACAAATTTAGAAATATAAAAATACTTTTATTTATCATCATTAAATTCCACTAATCCATAACAATAATTATTAATAGATTGAAATTTTATATTTTTAAAATAAACATAGAAATGAAATCATATTTTCCATCTAGGTCGTGGGTAAGTACTTCAAACATTTGGGTTAAATGGATAATTTCATGATGTCATAAATCAATAATACATATTTAGAAATATAAGAAAAACAATAAAGATAGAAAAAAAAGAAATATTGAAAAAAATTGGACATGTTTCTATTATTTTATATTTGTCATATTAAAAAATAACTATGATAAAATGGACACAATTTTATTAATGATGGATATCAAATATAGAACTTAAAACCGTTGGAAAATTAAACCATCTTCCTATCTAAGGGTGGGTTAGTGGTTCAACCTTTTAGGTCAAATAGGTTAATCCATGATGTATAATTAAAAATAAATTTTTTAAAATGGAATAGTACAAAAAAATATGAAATAATTTTGGGCACATCTATAATATTATATACTAAAAATATAAACAAAAATAAGTATGATAAAGAATAATTATTTTATCAATGATATAAATGAAATGCAAAATTAAAAACCAATTTGAAAATGAAACCATTTCCATATCTAAATGGTAGGTAGGTCAATGATCTAACTTTCGGGTTAAATGGGTCAATCTATGATGTCATAACTAAGTAACAAATATTAAATACATACATACATAATATGCATGTATACATACATAAATACATACATACATGCATATATATAAACTTAAAGAAAAATATAAGCTTTGTATAAAGCATTTTGATACAATTCTATTGTTATATATTCACCATATTAAACAAAAAATAAATGTGAAAATAAGAATTATTTTTATCGATGATGAAAATGGAATACATGATTTAAAATCAACCGAAAAAGCAAAATGGTTTTTGCATCCAAATGATGGGTTAGTGGTTAAACTATCCATGTCAAACGGATGTTATTATTAAATAATAAAATACATAAAATTCTAGAAAATATAGAAATTTGTTGTTAATTTTGGGTATATTCTATAATATTATATATTCATCATATAAAAAAGTTTGATTAATGAGAATTATTTTCATTAATGATAGAAATGGGATAAAAATTAGGATAAAAAATAAAGAGCATTAATATCTAACACATGACCCGACTAACCATGTCAAATGGTTCAATAATTTAATTAGCTAGGTCATCGTAGGCAAGTGTTTAGTAGGGATGCAAATAGATCAAATCATATTTGAATTAGGGTGTATTCAAATCTGATCTAATCCAAAGGTGTGACCGGATCTCATAAATATTGATTCGAATCCTAATCCGATCAAGATGTCAAATATTCGAATCTGATATGATCCTATTTATTTAAAAAAAAGTAATAAATTATTAAAAAAAAAGAAAAGTATAACAGTTGAAATAAGAAAACAAAAAATATAAGTATTTTTCAACTATTTCCATCATATAAAAAGTTTACAAAAATGCAATATAAATAACATATTTATAATAAATAATAAATAACATATATATTATATATAAATAATATCTATACTATTATATAAATAATTTATTTGACCACAATATTAAAAATCAATGATCAAACAATATATTGGAATTGCATTTCCTCTTGGTAAATAAGTAATTTTTATTAACTAATAAATTAAATAATAAAAAAATAAAAATATAGAATTTTTTATAAATTTTTAAAAAAACTTTGAACATACATTAATATTATATATTCTTCATATTAAACAAACATATGTTTGCAAAAATGAGAATTATTTTAGTAAAGATAGAAATGGCTAAAATACAAAGAAAAAAATGAATTAATGACTTAATCATAGTCCATTTTCCTGGTCAAATAGGTTAATTGTTCAACCAATAAGGTCCTTTAGTTAATGATTATTATCATCATCATCATTTGGTATTGCCATGTCAAAAATAAATGTGGAAATAAGAATTACTTTTATTGATGATGAAAATGTAAAACATAATTTAAAATCTACAAAAAAAAAGGGTTTTCCATTCAAGTGGTGTGTTAGTGGTTCAATTATTCATGTCATATGGACCAACACATAATATCATTATTAAATAAAAAATACAATAATAAATAACATATATATTATATATAAATGATACATATATATTATATATAAATGATATATATTATTGATTTGACCACAACATTAAAAACCAATATTCAGACAATATATTGGTATTGCATTTCCTCTTGGTAAATAAGTAATTTTTATTATCTATGTGGTGAGAGGACCCTCACCTCCACACACATCTCATACATGGTGGGTTGCATTATTATGGTGAGATATCCACAATAAAAATCACCTTGGAACAGGGTAGTAGTTTTTGTTGGGAGGAGATCCCAATTTTAATATATGAATAATGGTAGTAGTTTTTTTCCCCGAGTCTAAATCTAGCCTCAACATAGGGTCCCAACAACATGGTCCTAAAAGCCATTTGCAGTCATGCATCTACAATCCGGCTGTACATGAGGAACATCTCCCTTGTCCTTCATGCGAGCATGTTCTTGATGTACAACTACAATTGCTAGTTGGGACCATGTATTGGTACCAGACCTTTTTTTTTTTTTTTTCTTTTGGTAAAGATGGCCATAGTTTTGAAATCTTCCATAAACAAACTCTACTCCTAAATAAGTTCTAGCTATCTCCCTTATGGCTTGAAATATATGTATGATGGCTTTAATTAGATTCTTTTTATTTTCCTTCTATCTACTTATATTCCAAATTTTAGTAAATACATAAACAAATAGATCGGAACAAATGAATGTGATTCATTTAAGTTGGATTTGGTGTTCATTAATTTAGCCATAATCGAAGAGATGATGGAATTTTGAATTCGGATGAACTTAAGATCCATTTAATTCAAAGGAATGGAGGGTTTGAAATTGGAACTAGAACGACCTAATTGTTTGGTTGGGTGGAATGAGATTCCTATTCCCACTTCTAGTGGAATGGCATTCCCCCTTTTGAGAATGGCCATTCTGACTTTCCCAATGTTAATCCTCATTGAAAGTTTGAAAGTCATACATATCTTATGGAATCCAATTCCAATTACCATTTGAACCAAACAAGTGGGGAACACTCTGGATTTGCTATCCACAAATTGTACCCATATCCACACACGAAACACCATTGCATGTATTGGAAACATCTCCCCATGAATAAAAAGGAAGATATTCCCAATGTGTAAGTGTAATTACTCATGATCATGGGTAGAGATATGGGATCAACTCGTGAGTAGCAGATCAGAATAGGTGGTTCTAATTCTATTCTAAAGAATTTCTATTATTGACCACAAACCAAATGGAACCTTAGTTTTTATTAATAATGTATATTCTTTGGTTTGTCATTTAATTTTGTAAATGAATTGGATATGCAGATGTATAAAAGAATCGAGATCAAATTCATGTCATAAACACACACACAAATACCATCCCATATTCCCATTCCATCCCCGATTCTAGAGTTTTGAATTTCCCCGACCACAGTGGAACCAGTGATCAAAAAACCTCACCGGTTGGGGTGGGCCCCACGAGATGGGGTCAAATTGCCATATCTTCGCCATACCGACAGGACAATGTATAGTAGAGGCGGTAGAGTAACAGTGTACAATCAATAATGCAATAACGATCGAGAACCGACAGAAACAAGCATCATTTATTATAACATTATATATAACAATCTCAGAAAGTCAGAACCTTAGATGTCAGATATACAACAATAAATCACTTACGTGACAAAGTTCCAACGCTAAAATGGAAAATGTTAACTGTGTACAAACATAATCAATTTGAATGATGATCAGAAAAAGCTTGCCAACAATTCATCCACATCTGGTTGGGCTTCACCAGATTCAGATCGCAATTCTGGGGAGGTCTCAAAATATGATTGCTCAAACCACTCTGCATCTTGTTGTTGCTGATTTTGATCGGTGGATTCTTCTGGCGGTAGCGGGTCAGACAGGGTGTCAAGTAACTCATCAATATCGAAGAACATATTGGGGTCCCATGAGAGTTCCTCCAACCAGGTTTGTTCATCTTCAATTCCACTTGTAAGATCGTCAACTACCAAATCTAATCCAGGTTGCTTCACTTCATCTGGATTCTCAAAATCACCAACTCCCAGATCATGCACATACGAGTATGAGGACGAAGAAGGCGGAATTCCAACTAAATTTTCATCAAGAATCAAGGATGAGGAAGGGACAACGGACTCTTTCTGTTGTTGTTGCTGCTCCGACATGCGTCTCATCACATTCTCCTTGCCTTTGATCAACGCAGATTCGACTTCTCGAATTTGATCTCCAAAACCATCCAAATCAACGTCTGCGGTATCATCTTCAACAGCTAGACATGTTGGCTCGGGGCGCTGCCGGTTCTGATGATGAAGGAGAAGGTAGCGATCGATTATGGAATCGACCAGTGGATCTCCGAACTTGAAAATCTTACCAGCCGGAGAGAAAATGACGATGGCAGTCTTGGCACCAGTGAGATGGCCTAATTTTTCAGCTTTCTTGAACAGCCCAGTCCTACGCTTGGAGAAACAAACATTGAGTTTCTCCTTGCTCTGAATCTTCTGAATCTCGATCTTTCTACGACCCATTGCAAAACCCAAAATTATAAAATTATTGTCCGATTGATTAATCGAACACAGAAAACTAAAATAAAAAGATCGCAAGAATGCACACTAGGGTTTAGGGTTTTGGATGATATAGAACTGGTGTTTGTTTTTGTTTTCTTTATTGCCTAAGAGATCAAACGAATATATTAATAAAATATTCATAAGATATTAATAAAATATATTAATAAAATATTCACAAATTAATGATAAATAATAAGAAATTAATTATTAAATATTAATAAAGTAATAATAACAAAGTACTAATAAAAGAATAATTATATATTCATAAGATATTAATAATGTAACAGTAAAATAATAAACAGACTAATAAAAAATTCAAAATTTTCAGTTGATTCCAATTCTGACTCCAAATGAATCAAACAACAACAATCAAAATCTGATTTTGATTCAAATTTCGATTTTGATCTTGTCTGCGGACCAAACGAACCTTAACTACACTAAGGCTAGCCTATATTTTGGCTAGGGTAGAATTTGTCTTGCAATGTAAATGTAATATGTTACAATATTTCATTCTTATTACACTCTATAGTACAACAAAAAAGTAAAAATCAAATTCTACTAATATTGACATAGTATGCAGTTACCCTTATTAGTGGTCCATCATGTTGATATTGTTTTTTATGGAATTAGTGTTTTATGTATTACTTGCAATGTAAATGTAATTTGTTGGGAGGAGATCCCAATTTTAATATATGAATGATGGTAGTAGTTTTTTTCCCGGACTCCAAATCTAGCCCCAACAGAGTGACCCAACAACACAGTCCTAATAGCCATTGCAGTCATGCATCTACAATCCAGCTGTACATGAGGAACATCTCCCTTGTCCTTCATGCGAGAATGTTTCGGATGTACAACTACAATAGCTGTTGGGACCATGTACTAGTATCAGATCTTTTTTTTTTTTTTCTTTTGGTAAAAATGGTCATAGTTTTGAAATCTAGTTTCTATAAACCAACTCTACTCCTATTCTAGCTATCTCCCTTATGGCTAGAAATATATGTATGATGGTTTTAATTTGATACTTTTCATCTTCCTTCTATCTACTTACATTCCAAATTTTAGTGAATACATAAACAAATAGATTAGAACAAATTAATCTGATCCATTTAAGTTGGATTTGGTGTTCATTAATTTTGCCATAATCGAAAAGATGATGGAATTTTGAACTCCAACGAACTAAAGATCCATTTGATTCAAAGGAATGGACGTTTGAAATTGGAACTAGAATGACCTAATTGTTTGGTTTGGTGGAGTGGGATTCCTATTCCTACTTCTAGTGAAATAGCATTCCCCCTTTTGAGAATAGCCATTCCTACTCTCCCAATGAGAATCACATTCCAACCAATCAAAAAAAGAAAAGAAAAAGTCAAGTGACTTAAACCCCCCAACCCTATTTCTCTTTAATTACCCAATCCTAACCCTCATTGAAAGTCATGTATATTTTATGGAATACAATTCCAATTACCATTTGAACCAAACAGGTGGAGAAAACTCTGAATTTTCTATCCACAAATTATTCCCACATCCACATACGGAACACGAACACCATTGCAAGTATTGGGAACATCTCCCCATGAATGATAAGGGAGATGTTCCCAATGTTCAACTGTAATTACTCATGGTCATGGGTAGGGATGTGGGATCAACTCATGGGTAGCAGATTGGAACCTGTGGGGGAATAGGTGATTCTAATTCCGATTCTGAGGAATTTTTATTCCAATTCTGACCACAAACCAAATGGAACCTTAGTTTTTATTAATAATATATATATTTTGGTTTTTCATTTAATTTTGTATATGTATGCTGATTTTATACTGATTTACTAAGCTTTATACTGATTTATTAAGCTTTCAATTGAATTGGATATATAGATATAAAAGAATGAAGCTTGAATTCATGTCATACACACACACATACACACACACACAAATACCGTCCCCTTTTTGTCCCCGATTCTAGAGATTTGAATTTCCTCGACCCCAGCTAGTGGTAAAAAAGCCATCCCGATTGGAGTAGAACCCACTAAAGGTTTCAATGGACCGGTTTTGGATTGGACGGGATCCAATCCAAAATCAATTTGGATGGATTGGATGAACCAACAAGACATATTGGATTGGACTAATCTGGTCCAAAATATTTATTAAATTGGATTGGACCTGGTCCGTCCGTAAAAAAATTATATTGGATTGGGTTGGATTAAGCCAATATCTTGTCTATTGATATAAGATAAGAATATGTGTCAATGGACTAGGTTTGGGTTGAAACCAATGTAAATCAAAATGAATTTGAATAGATTAGACGGTCCAGACATTGAATTGAACTGGTCCAAATTGATTCAAAACAATCATTAGATTGGATTGTACCTGGTCCATTTTATTTGCTATTGCCATGTGCAAAAATAAATGTGGAACTAAGAATTACTTTTATTGATGATAAAAATGTAAAACATAATTTAAGATCAATCAAAAAAGAAAAAAAAAGGGTTTTCCATCCAAGTGGTGGGTTAGTGGTTCAATTATTCATGTCATATGGACCAACACATGATATCATTATTAAATAAAAAAAATACATAAAATTCTTCAAAATGTAGAAATTTGTAGATATGTTTGGGTACATTCTATAATATTATATATTCATCATATAAAAAATATGTGATTAATGAGAATTATTTTCACTAATGATAGAAATATGATAAAAATTAGGATAAAAAATAAAGAGCATTAATGTCTAACACATGGCCCCACTAATCATGTCAAATGGTTCAATGGTTTAATTAGCTAGGTCATTGTAGAGAAGTGGTTTGGTAGGGATGCAAATAGATCGGATTTGAATCAGGGTATATTTGAATTCGATTTGATCCAAAGATCAGAACATATCTCATAAATATTGATTCAAATTTAAATATGATCAATATATTGGATATCCAAATCTAATATGGCCCGATTTAATTAATAAATAATAAATTATTAAAAAAAGAAAATATAATAGTTGAAATAAAGAAAAACAAAAAATATAAGTATTCTTCAACTATTTCGTCATATAAGAAGTTTACAAAAATGCAATATAAATAACATATTTATAAATAAATAATAAATAACACATATATTATATATAAATGATATATATATATATATATATATATATATATATATATATATATATATATATAATAGTTGAAATAAAGAAAAACAAAAAATATAAGTATTTTTCAACTATTTTCGTCATATAAGAAGTTTACGAAAATGCAATATAAATAACATATTTATAAATAAATAATAAATAACACATATTATATATATATATATATATATATATATATATATATATGTGGTGTGTGTGTGTGTGTGTGTGTGTGTGTATTATTGATTTGACCACAACATTAAAAACCAATATTCAGACAATATATTGGAATTGCATTTCCTCTTGGTAAATAAGTAATTTTTATTATCTCATAAATTAAATTATAAAAAATAAAAATATAAAATTTTTTATAAATTTTATAAAAAGTTTTGAACATTCGTTAATATTATATATTCTTCATATTAAACAAAAATATGTTTGAATAATAAGAATTATTGTTAGTAAAGACAGAAATGGCCAAAATATAAAGAAAAAAAAGAATTAATGTCTTCATCAGAATCCATTTCCCTAGTTAAATATGTTAATTGTTCAACTAGTAAGGTCATTTGGTTGCTGACAATTATCATCATCATTTGATATTGTCATGTGCAACACATACACTTTTACTAGTGTGTGAGAATAGAGAGGATGAAGAGGTACGGTGAGCTATGTGGTGAGAGGACCCTCACCTCCACACACATCTCATTGATGGTGGGTTGCATTATTATGGTGAGGTATACAAAATAAAAATCACGTTGGAACAGGGTAGTAGTTTTTGTTGGGAGGAGATCCCAATTTTAATATATGAATGATGGTAGTAGTTTTTTTCCCCGACTCTAAATCTAGCCCCAACTTAGTGTCCCAACAACACGGTCCTAAAAGCCATTGTGATTAATGTCTTAATCACAATCCATTTCCCTAGTTAAATAGGTTAATTGTTCAACTAGTAAGGTCATTTGGTTGCTGACAATTATCATCATCATCATTTGAATGCACACACTAGGGTTTAGGGTTTTGGATGATATAGAACTGGTATTGCCGAAGAGATCAAACGAAGGTAGAGAGAGAGAGAGAGAATAATCAATAAAGACGATCGGGTGTAAGATGTTGTGCACTGGTGGGAAATGGGAAAATCTGAGAATAGTGCAGCGAGTGCGTGTTATGTTTATATTGTTGCTAAAAAGTAACTTCGTGAAGTTTTAATAATTTTGCTGCAAGATGTTATTAACGTAATATTGGTTGTGCCAAGATGCTATTAATTTTACTGCCCCTTGTCTGGTGGAGGACTCCGAAAGTGCCGGCGAATCTTGGTATTGTCAAAAGTCCATCGTCTGATCCTCATTTGGTTAATGGATTGGTGTCAAATTCTTTATACCGACAATGGTCTAAGCTGATAGATTTTGCTTTGTGAAACTCTTGGTTCTTGGACATTGCGGTCCTATATTTGGTTGGTTTCCTAGGTTTAAATAAGATATATATTATTATTTAAGATAAATTACGTAGTGGCACTTAGCCCTTGGGGTGTTTATAGTTTGGTTATTAATTGAATGGTGGGCCTATTTTTTAAATCGAATTAGTAGTATTGGTTTTTGGAAAACAAATAACCGAAATCAAACCAAAGTCAATTGATTAACTGGATGATCAGTTCAGTTAACCATTGGTTATGTTTGTTGATTTTTTGATTTTTTTTATTTTTATAATATATATTATAAGTAAATATATAAATATATAATAAAGCTATAAATATATAAAATATTATATTATAAATGATAAATAATACATTATATATTATATACATATATATAATATATAAATAAATATATATGTTTATCGAACGATTCGGTTAATTGAAAATTTTGGTTCAGTTTCAACGGTTCAATTTGACTTTTTGGTTTTTCCTAATCACCCCTACTAGGCCCTCAAATTGTTTTGCGACAACTCTGCCCAATTTTTGGAATTCCAACACTTTGTCCTGACCCTAAGCATTCCATGAGTCAATTTCATGGAATAATCTATTAAACTTATAAGACTTCTTAGTTATTATAGAGACCATTTTATCGTTTTGACTTAAGTTTTTTTGAAGTCTCATGTTTCTTTCAATTTCCTTAACAAAGAACACATGGTGCATGATCAGTTCATCAATACTTTAAGAATGATTTATGCTTTAAAATGACCAGTAAATATGTAGGTGCGTTGCATGTGGCACTTTCAGATAACATTAATATTTTCAACATCCTTATTAGAACCACTTAAAAAGGATAAATAATTAAAGCATGGTGTGTTGATGGATTTAGATTTTATATTTCATTTTCATTATTAATAAAAATACTTTTTACTTGTCATATTTATTTTTGTCTAATATGATACATATATAATATTAGAGATGTGCACAAATTTTATAGACATATTTTTGTGTTTTATATATTTTTATTTTTATTTATCTTTTGAGTTTATATTATATAATTATGACATCATGTTTTGGCCTATTTGACTTGATAAAAGCATTCTCATTTTTTGACAACTTTAAAATTTTCACTCCATTTACATAATTAATTCTAAAAATAATTCTTGTTTATTACACTTATTTTTGTTTGATATACTAAGTTTATAATATCTAAGATGTGCCAAAATTTTCTATGAATTTTATGTAATTTTTATTTTTTATGTTTCTTTTTGTTTTTTAAAATTTTATTGTTTAACTATGTTAGCATTTGTTAATCCGTTTACTCAAATGATTGGACCATTATGGTGCAAGTCATGTAGGTTGGGATGAATTTAATCTTAACCCGGACCCAACACTATGTATTGGATCTGAGGCTTTAGACCAAAGTCAAGCTTGAGTTGTCCAACTTGGGCCCAACTTGCATTGGAATTTTATGCACTTGGGTTAGTCTTATACCTGGTTTTGTTGATTAGCACCCTTAACCAAATTTAACATAAAATGTATGTATATGATTGCATGTATGTACATATATGCAAATATGTGCTATAGATGTATTTATGAATGCATGCATATAATCAGGCTTGACTTTAGCTACTTAAGGGCTAGGCTTGGGTTCAACCTAAAAAATTAAAAAAAAAGGCCAAACTTCTGAGCCTTGGCTTAGGCCCAATTCGAGGACCAAAAATCGAAGCTAGCCTGTCTAAAATTATGAGTTAGATTAATTCAAACTCGAGTTAAACCACCTAATTTGCCTCCATATGGACCATTGACATCGATTTGATGCAAAAATAGTTTTCTTTTTATGTTTATTTAATTTTTAATTCTATTTCTATTGTTAATAAAAATAAATCTTATTTGTCACAAATATGATGAATACATAATATTAGAGATGCACCCAATTGAGTTTTTACAAAATACTATGTTTTTAATATTTTTTTTGTGTTTATATCTTTTTTTTTTATTTTTAGTATTTATTTATTTTATCACGAACTGATCCATTTGACTTAAAGGGTTGAACTATTGACCCACCACTTGAATAAGAAAAATGGTGTCATGTTTGGGTCAATTTTAAATATTATATTTCATTTCCATCGAATAAAAATACTTTTATTTAGCATGCTTATTGTTGTGCGATATAATAATTAGATAATATTAGAGATATATCTAAATATAAGATTTAAAGAAAAGTCCACAAAGAATATCTTGTTCTTTAAATATAAGATTTAACGAAAGGGTGCCTTAAATACAGGGCTTAATGATAAAGGATATAATGATTTGAATAAAAATAGTAGATTATAAAGGGATACAAGGTGTAAAAAATATGGGTATTTTACAAAATACCTTATGGAATGTGGTGTTGTTCAAAACATGAGATTCTAACCACACTATATAGGGCTTAAAAGATTCAACTACACCACCTTATAGAAACTACATTACCAAACAATCCCTTAATTTCTAATTTATGTTCAAATTTTCCAACCAAAATGTTTTTGTTATTTCCTTTAGTTCTTGGTGTGACAATTGCAGAAAGGAGGCTTATTTGAGTATGCAGAGTTGCATTTGATAAGCTTCGGGATTTGAGCATTTAAAGGCCAAAAGCATTTACGTAGCCATAATAAAAGCTAATAAACATGGTAAAAGAATTAATACAAGTTTTTCTAACAATACATAACGAAAAATATTGTTTGGATTGGGATCAATTTGATTTTGTCACTAGTTCCTTCAACTCATATTTTTTTTTAATAAAGACCATGCATAGATTATATAAGCCAATTTGGTTGGGTCTTTCCATGTGGGCTTCTTGGCTTTTGAAAGCCTGTTGGGTCGAATTGTGGTCAGTTTGGCAAGTCATAGATATTTCGCATAAAAGACCCAACTCATAAAAGACACGCGAAACTCATAAAAGACCCATCTTTTTCACCCCTAACTCTTCCTCGAGCATGTGTCACAATGCACATGCTTGGGAGATTTTGACTCTCTTTGATAAATATCTATGAATCGCAAAATGCGGTTAACCAAACCGATCGATTCAGAAGTCGTCCGTATCAAGTGATACGTGAATTGCTCAGTAGTGCTTCGCCACTACCGGAGCTGGCGGAAATAGCTTAATGGTAGAGCATAGCCTTGCCAAGGCTGAGGTTGAGGGTTCAAGTCCCTCCTTCCGCTCCTGGCTTCGTCGTTTAGTGGTAACGAGTGGAGTAGGCAGCGAGTGGAGTGCTTACGAGCAACAAGCAGCAAGCTCATTTGAAATTGTGTCCCTTGTAAACGCCTGCCAGAAATTGCTAATGAAGACCGGGTCCCCTGTCGCTGACAATTGAGTGTGGCATTCCATGCAATGAAGATATTATCGACAAAGATCTGAGCGACTGTTGCTGCTGTATATGGATGGGACAGTGGAAAAAAATGGGCATATTTTGTTTGTGAATCGGTCCACCACGATCAAGACCCATACTCCCCTTTTTGGCAGAGCCGCAAAAAAGGAAGGCATGAGACTCGGATCTAGGATCAAAACACTCACATCCTCCGGGCTCTCATTCAGATTCAGTCAATTCAAACAAGCTCGGAAGCGGACCTCAAAGCCGACCTAAGCTTTGGTAAAGCCCCGTGATTAGAGGCTTTATTTGTCAAAGATTTCCCTTTCATCAAGCAAACGCTTTCTGCCCGGAGGGCAGATAACGATACTTGACCGTGAATGTTTGTTCACTTGTGTCATTAGGGAACTCTAGACTTGCTGCAAGTTGAGCCATAGCGTTGGCTTCGGAATTCTATATTCATTATATATACTTATATTATATTTATAAATATATTATATATATTATGTAGTTTTCAAATATTTATAATATATTATATATCATTTATTATTTATTATATAATATAATACATATATTTGTATAATATATATTATAAATATAAAAAACTGAAAAGTTGAAGAACTAAACCGGTCAAAAACCAAAACTGATGGACCAGTTAAGGTGGTACAAATTCAATTTCGATTTGGAGAATTAGAAAAACCGATGCCACTGATTCGATTTACAAAAAAGTGTCATGATTCGATTAACTGAACCGTGGACAATCTTACTAATACCTTTAAAATCATACATGCGGTAAGTCCTCCCATATTCTTCTTTTCTTCTCCATGGGCCTAATGTTTCTTGCCTTTTGCAAAGAATTCATCAAAGGTTACAGGTTACATCAACCGAACAATGGAAATTTATTAACGTGACAGGTACAATCCGCATACGACCGTTGTTCATCATTTGTTTTGGTTTTTTTCTTCAGGTAATTAAAATGTTTATTTTTTTTCTATGGACGAATATTTTCTACAATATGGAATGGGGGTTTTGTTTTTATATGATTCACAATGAGCGTTTTATTTCCAAGTGATTTACAATGGAAATCCAAATATTGTTATAAATAAGAACTCAAAGTTCTTAGAAAGAGGCACAAAGAAAAGAATGGAAACTTATGTTGCTTATACAATTTTCTGCCAAATGGCAAAATAGTGAAACAAATAAAGGCTTAATATCTTTTTGTTTCTATCTGAAAATTTGATTGTTATAATAGCTTCCATGCATTGTTCTCTTATTTTGAATAAAACATTGAAACATATTTTCCAAACAAATGTTTGAATAACCTTTTCTTTAGAAATGTTCCATGTGAGTAGTAGATTCATATATACAATCGAAACATAGAACCAATATCTATGGGGCCCACTTAGGAAAATATATGTTTTGTGAAGTCCAAAATGTAGGGTATGCATAGGTGGACTTGCATGTGGGGCCCATTTGTGATAATTGCATGTTGGACCTATAAGTATGATATACACATATGAACGTATATGTGGGTCCCACATTTGTTAAATGAAAGGTTTGCTGGCCTATACACAAAACATTTCATGTATATGTAGCACATATTTTCACCACATTAGCAAATTGTATTTCAGAGTTTATAGTATTTTAAAAGATCTATGGAAAATATTTCAACCAAACAATCTTTGGTCTTTCATGATCTATTTGAAAAAAGCTCAAATCTAACTACAGTTTATATTGAAGAAAAACACTTAGATTATTAATACCTACATGTGGTTAAGTTAGTTGGTATATTGATTCAATTTAGATTAGTTATTGGAGATAAAAAAAACTTTGATATTAATATAAATTATGTTTCTATTAAATGTAAATTAATTAACTATCTATCTTAAATTAATAAATTATTTATTTAACTATTTCTATTAATTAAAATATTTTTTTAAGACAATGATATAATGTTTACGTTTCTTTTTGATCCCTTCAATCATCACATTAAATATTGTATTCCTAGGCGTGGACCTTGTTAATATTATTAATAGAGTAAATTGCTGAAACCTCTCTTGAAGTTTGGTCATTGCAATCACCTCTCCTAAACTTTCTAACACGGTTGCAAGAAGACTTCCTATGTTAGAATCCTCTAAAACTAAAACAGAAGCATAAAGTTTCCAAAATACCCATACAATTACTATTGAGGCTGGTTTTCACAAGAAAAAAAAAAATACAAAATTTCCAAAATTTTCACAAGAAGACCCCTATGTTAGAATTCTCTAACGCAATTGCACCTTTAACTTTGAGCAACTGGTATGAAGGGAAATTTTGAAAAATAAATCAATTCCATAAAAGAGATGAAAAGGGTTTTGGGTAACAATTCATATGTAAAAAAAAACTTGAAAAATAAACATTTTGGTCAAAGCCACTATATGAATATTTTGAACATTTTCTAGCAGAAGGGGTGTAACTTGCAAACTGTGTATGAAAGTTCAGGTTTCAACAATTTACCCTTATTAATAAAATATTATTTTATATCAGAAAGGCTTGCAGACATCAAAGAATTCCTATTTATTAAACTTTACATAATGCTTGGCAAACGCTCATTTTGCTTCAATTTGGCTCATGTAACATAAAAATACGTATAGGAAGATTTCCATATTCCATGTGTTCGATTGTTGGGAAAGGAAAGAGAAAGGAAAAATACGTATAGGAAGATTTACATAATGCAAGGCAAATTCTCTAATCTTGGATAAAAAACCCAGGTGCTTTGCTCACTTCATTATTGTTTTATGTTTAATCTTTCCTTATGTTTTATGTTCTTCTCATAAAATTAATGGTTTGTCGAGCTTCCACCTATGCTTTTTTTTTTTTAATTATGATTTGTGAATGAAATTTCCCCACTGATTTTCTCTGTTCCTCGACCAAACAGAATATCAGAACATCCAATCAATTGAGCAATGCTTATGATTTATTTTAAATTTCTTTTTGATGCCATAATTCCTAAAGTTAAAAGATAAAGAAGAAACCATTAATATCTTTGATCTAAATCATTTCCATTCTTCATGGGAATTTAAAATCAGTATTTGGGAGTCTTGACATGTTTAAATCCTGAGTGGAAGAAGAGATAATGACTATAAAAGTCACTCTTCCAAACTTGGTATGAATTGGAATGGGTCATTTTACGTACCTGTACTTACTACTTCGTAGGATTGGACCCTACTAATGATATGCATTAAAAAATAAACCATAGTTTTCAAAATCAGACTGGATTGGATGGTCGGACTGGAAAAATTGGAAATCGTGATCGGATCAGTTTTACCCTAGAAGCGTTATTTTCCCCAAAATAGTTGGTTTAGTCTGTAAAGCGTTGATTTGAGCAGTCGAATTGGGGTAGGTGCCAGCTCGGAATTGATGCTAATTTACAGGCGGGCATTGGTGCATAGAGTGGGAGTATTTGACATTTTGAATGCTTACAGGTCTGCAGTGGAATTGAGAAATCTGCATTGAGTTTATTCATACTTATCTGAATTTTTTATTTTTTGTCAGAACGAGCTATCTATTCAGTTCGAACAATTGAACCGTTTGACCCGATAACCGGACCCCAAATTAGTTCGTTATCAGAATTAGTTTTAAAAACCTTGAAATAAACATGATACAAATCAAAATTTGGTCTAGATATGGATCCTACCTTTTTCTGTCGGACATGAGACATAACTGAACCCAACACCTAATAATGATAATGATTTATTAGAATATTAATGTTTTGATGGTGGAAATGATGACCCTCTAAAATGATCATTTTGTTTTACATTTTCACACTCAGTTACATGTGACATAATATGTAGTCCAAATTCTTTGATATTAATTGAAGGTTGTCTTTGTTTACATGTAAAAGCAACTCACAACATAGTTTTGATTCTTCTTTTTGGTCAAAAAGCCAATTCATTGAGAATGGAACGAGACAAATCTAGGGAATGGGTTTTCTCAAGTAGAATCATATACCCTAGGGTAGTTCCTTATGTTCCATTGCAACTAGCAACCATATTCTCTTAATAATTATTCATAGTTTTCATAAAAAAGTATAAACTTCATTGTGAAGTATCAAAAATCAACATATCCATGAGAAGAAAAAGAGAAAGAAACCCATATTTTTGTTATAGGTAAAGAAATGTATTGAATAGACAAAATTTTAAGTTCTTCCTTTGACATATTGGTTTAGGTTTTGAAGTCTTTGAGAGTTCAAGACAGCATTTAATAACGTGTGTGTGGATTAGACCCTAACAAATATGAAAATAATAAAAAAAGCTAGTATACAAATAGACAAAATAAATATTTTAGTTTAATAATATCTATTTTATAATTATAATCTCAAAACAACTAAGAATATAAAGTTATTTCATTACACTATATAGAAAACTGCTTTGAAATTTACCTTGACAATTATGGCTACCACAAACTTAAGGGTCTGTTGGGTTTCTGGGAATAGGTGCCTAGAATTGGAATGGCTTATTTCAATTCCAACTATTCACTTAGCAAGAATGGGATTCCAATTCCCGTTCTGCCAAGAATGGGATTCCCCCATATGGGGAAATGGACATTCTAGGCCCCCTTAGGGAATGAGATTCCCAATCCAAAGTTTGTTAAGAAGTAAAGAACTTATGACAAAATACCCAAACCCTAATATTAAAGAAATAATAAAATTTATTAAATTAAGAATGAGATAATAATAAAGAAATCATAATATATTAATAATAAAATAATAAAATATTAATAAACAAAAATAATAGAATATTAATAAACTAATAAGAAAATGATAATAAAATATATTAAATTAATAAATTATTAATAAAATATAGTAATAAAATATTATTAAAGTCAAACTAAAATAATAATATATTAATAAAATATTCATAAATTAATGATAAATAATAAGATATTAATTATTAAATACTAATAAGGTAATAATAACAAAGTACTAATAAAACAATAGTTATATATTCATAAGATATTAATAATGTCACAGTAAAATAATAAATAGACTAATAAAAAATTTAAACTTTTCAGTTGATTCCAATTTTGACTCCAAATGAATCAAACAACAACAATCAGAATCTGATTTTGATTCCAATTTCGATTTTGATCTTGTCTGCGGACCAAACAGACCTTAACTAAACTAAGGCTAGCCTATATTTTGGCTAGGGTAGAATTTGTCTTGCAATGTAAATGTAATATGTTACAATATTTCATTCTTATTACACTCTATAGTACAACAAAAAAGTAAAAATCAAATTCTACTAATATGGACATAGTATGCAGTTACCCTTATTAGTGGTCCATCATGTTGATATTGTTTTTTATGGAATTAGTGTTTTATGTATTACTTGCAATGTAAATGTAATTTGTTGGGAGGAGATCCCAATTTTAATATATGAATGATGGTAGTAGTTTTTTTCCCGGACTCTAAATCTAGCCCCAACAGAGTTACCCAACAACACGGTCCTAATAGTCATTGCAGTCTTGCGTCTACAATCCCGCTGTACATGAAGAACATCTCCCTTGTCCTTCATGCGAGAATGTTCCGGATGTACAACTACAATAGCTGTTGGGACCACGTACTAGTATCATATCTTTTTTTTTTTTATTCATTTTTGGTAAAAATGGTCAAAGTTTTGAAATCTAGCTTCTATAAACGAACTCTACTCCTATTCTAGCTTTCTCCCTTTATGGCTAGAAATATATGTATGATGGTTTTAATTTGATATTTTTCATCTCCCTTCTATCTACTTACATTCCAAATTTTAGTGAATACACAAACAAATAGATCGGAACAAATTAATATGATCCATTTAAGTTGGATTTGGTGTTCATTAATTTTGCCATAATCGAAGAGATGATGGAATTTTGAACTCCAACGAACTAAGGATCCATTTGATTCAAAGGAATGGCAGTTTGAAATCGGAACTAGTATGACCTAATTGTTTAGTTTGGTGGAATGGGATTCCTTTTCCTACTTCTAGTGAAATGGCATTCCCCCTTTTGAGAATAGCCATTCCGACTCTCCCAACGAGGATCACATTCCAGCCAACCAAAAATAGAAAAGAAAAAGTCAAATGACTTAAACCCTCAACCCTATTTCTCTTTAATTACCCAATTCTAACCCTCATTGAAAGTCATGCATATATTTTATGGAACACAATTCCAATTACCATTTGAACCAAACAGGTGGGGAACACTTCGATTTTCTATCCACAAATTGTTCCCACATCCACATACGGAACACGAACACTATTGCATGTATTGGGAACATCTCCCATGAATGATAAGGGAGATGTTCCCAATGTAAAACTGTAATTAATCATGGTCTTGGGTAGGAATGTGGGATCAACTCGTGGGTAGCAGATTGGAACCTGTGGGGGAATAGGTGATTCTAATTCCGATTCTGAAGAATTTTTATTTCAATCCTGACCACAAACCAAATGGAACCTTAGTTTTTATTAATAATATATATTTTTTGGCTTTTTGTTTAATTTTGTAAATGTATGCTGGTTTTGTACTGATTTACGAGCTTTCAATTGAATTGGATATATAGATATAAAAGAATGTAGCTCGAATTCATGTGTTACACACACACACACAAATATCGTCCCCTTTCTGTCCCCAATTCTAGAGATTTGAATTTCCCCATCCCCAACTAGTGGTCAAAAAACCACTCCCATTGCGTTAAGCCCCACCAAGGGTGTCAATGGACTGGTTTTGGATTCGACCCCATCCAATCCAAAATCAATTTGGACGGATTGGATGAACCAACAAAACATATTGGATTGGACCAATCCGGTTTAAAATATTTATTAGATTGGATTGGACCTGGTCCGTCTATAACAAATTTATATTGGATTGGGTTGGATTAAGCCAATATCTTGTCTATTGATATGAGATAAGAATATGTGTCAATGGACTGGGTTTGGTTTGAAACCAATGTAAATCAAAATGAATTTGAACAGATTGGACGGTCCAGACATTGAATTGAACTGGTCCAAATTGGTTCAAAACATTCATTAAATTGAATTGGACCTGGTCCATTTTATAATGGACTCACATTGGACCAAACCTGGTCCAATTGACATTCTAGTCCCCACGAGATGGGTCAAATTGCCATTTCTACCTTCGCCATACCAACAGTACAATGTATAGTAGAGAAGAAGAGTAACAGTGTACACCCAATAACGCAGTAAGCCATACCTCGCACTAAATAATTTGCAAATTACAACAATAAATCACTTACGTGTCAAAGTTCCAATGCTAAAATGGAAAATGTTAACTGTGTACCAACATAATCAATTTGAATGATGATCAGAAAAAGCTTGCCAACAATTCATCCACATCTGTTTGGGCTTCACCAGATTCAGATCGCAATTCTGGGGAGGTCTCAAAATGTGATTGCTCAAACCACTCTGCATCTTGTTGTTGCTGATTTTGATCGGTGGATTCTTCTGGCGGTAGCGGGTCAGACAGGGTGTCAAGTAACTCATCAATATCGAAGAACATATTGGGGTCCCATGAGAGTTCCTCCAACCAGGTTTGTTCATCTTCAATTCCACTTGTAAGATCGTCAACTACCAAATCTAATCCAGGTTGCTTCACTTCATCTGGATTCTCAAAATCACCAACTCCCAGATCATGCACATACGAGTATGAGGACGAAGAAGGCGGAATTCCAACTAAATTTTCATCAAGAATCAAGGATGAGGAAGGGACAACGGACTCTTTCTGTTGTTGTTGCTGCTCCGACATGCGTCTCATCACATTCTCCTTGCCTTTGATCAACGCAGATTCAACTTCTCGAATTTGATCTCCAAAACCATCCAAATCAACGTCTACGGTATCATCTTCAACAGCTAGACATGTTGGCTCGGGGCGCTGCCGGTTCGGATGATGAAGGAGAAGGTAGCGGTCGATTATGGAATCGACCAGTGGATCTCCGAATTTGAAAATCTTACCAGCCGGAGAGAAAATGACGATGGCAGTCTTGGCACCAGTGAGATGGCCTAATTTTTCAGCTTTCTTGAACAGCCCAGTCCTACGCTTGGAGAAACAAACATTGAGTTTTTCCTTGCTCTGAATCTTCTGAATCTCGATCTTTCTACGACCCATTGCAAAACCCAAAATTATAAAATTATTGTCCGATTGATTAATCGGAACACAGAAAACTAAAATAAAAAGATCGCAAGAATGCACACAGTAGGGTTTAGGATTTTGGATGATATAGAACTGGTATTGCCGAAGAGATCAAACGAAGGTATAGAGAGAGAGAATAATCAATAAAGACGATCGGGTGTAAGATGTTGTGCACTGCTGGGAAATGGGAAAATCTTAGAATGGTGAAGCAAGTGTGTGTTATGTTTATATTGTTGCTAAACAGTAACATCGTGAAGTTTTAATAATTTTGTTGCAAGAAGTTATTAACGTAATATTGGTTGTGCCAAGACGTTATTAATTTTGCTGTCCCTTGTTTGGTGGTGGACTCCGAAAGTGCTGGCAAACCTTGGTATTGGCGAAAGTCCATCGTCTGATCCTCGTTTGGTTAAGCTGATAGATTTTGCTTTATGAAACTCTTGGTTCTTGGACATTGCCGTCCTATATATGGTTGGTTTCTTAGGTTTAAATAAGATATATATTATTATTTAAGGTAAATTTCGTAGTGACACTTAGCCCTTGGGGTGTTTACAGTTTGATTATTAATTGCGGTCCTATATTTTAGTATTTATTTATTATATCACGAATTGATCCATTTGACTTAAAGGGTTGAATTATTGACTCACCACTTGAATAAGAAAAATGGTTTTATTTTTGGATCAATTTTAAATAATGTATTTCATTTCCATCGAATAAAAATACTTTTATTTGAATATGCAGAGTTGCATTTGATAAGATTCGGGATTTGAGCATTTAAAGGCCAAAAGCATTTACGTAACCATAATAAAAACTAATAAACATAGTAAAAGAATTAATACAAGTTTTTCTAACAATACATAACGAAAAATATTGTTTGGGTTGGGATCAATTCGATTTTGTCTAATTGAAAATGTCACTAGTTCCTTCAACTCATATTTTGCTTAATAAAGACCATGCCTCAAACGAGGCCTTCGCTAGATTATATAAACCAATTTGGTTGGGTTTTTCCGTGTGGGCTTCTTGGCTTTTGAAAGCCTGTTGGCTCAAATTGTGGTTTGTTTGGCAAGTCATAGATTTTTCGCGTAAAATACATGCGAAGCTCAAATTTTGCGCTTTTTGGGAACCTTCAAATAAAGATTCCCATCTTTTTCACCCCTAACTCTTCTTCGAGCATGTGTCACAATGCACATGCTTGGCAAATTTTGACTTTCTTCGATAAATATCTATGAACCGAGAAAACCGAACCGCGAAATGCGGTTAACTGAAATGGTCGATTCAGGATTTTTGAAAAACTGAAGGAGCAGTTCGGTTTTTGGTTAACCTATAAAAAACTGACAGTTACCCGGACCGACCAGTATATATATTTTTAATATATGTCACATAATTTCTATGTATTATATATAAATATATACTTATATTATATTTATAATGATCTATTTATAAATATATTATATATAATATATATTTTTCAAATATTTATAATATATTATATATCATTTATTATTTATTATATAATATTATACATATATTTGTATAATATATGTTATAAATATAAAAAACTAAAAAAGTGAAGAACCAAACCGTTTCAAAACCGAAACTGACAAACCAGTTAACTGGTGATACCAGTTCAGTTTTGGTTTGGAAAATTGGAAAAACCGATACAACCGGTTCAGTTTACAAAAAAGTGTCATGCTTTGGTTAACCAAACCGTGGATAGTCCTACTAACACCTTTGAAATCAAACATGCGGTGAGTCCTCCCATATTCTTCTTCTCCATGGGCCTAATGTTTCTTGCCTTTTGCAAAGAATTCATCAAAACCGAACAATGGAGATTTCTTAGCGTGACAGGTACAACCCCCATACAACCGTTGTTCATCATTTGTTTTGGTTTTTTTTTTCTTCAATTGGTAATGAAAATGTTTATTTTTTGTTTCTATGGCCGAATAATTTCGCAATATGAAATGGGGGTTTTGTTTGTATATGATTCACAATGAGGGTTTTATTTTCAAGTGATTTACAATGGAAATCCAAATATTGTTATAAATAAGAAGTCAGAGTTCTTAAAAAGAGGCACAAAGAAGAGACTGGAAACCTATGTTGCTGATACAATTTTCTGCCAAATTGCAAAATAGTGAAACAAATAAGGGCTTAATATCTTTTTGTTTCTATCTGAAAATTTGATTGCTATAATAGCTTCCATGCATTGTTCTCTTATTTTGAATAAAACATTAAAACATATTTTCCAAACAAATGTTTGAATAATCTTTTCTTGAGAAATGTTCCATGTGAGTAGTAGATTCATAATAAAATCAAAACATAGAACCAATATCTATGGGGCCCACTTTCGAAAACATATGTTATGTGAAGTCCACAATGTAGGGTATGCATAGGTGGACTTGCATGTGGGGCTCATTTGTGATAATTGCATGTTGGGCCTACAAGTATGATATGCACATATAGACATGTATGTGGGTTCCACATTTGGCTTATACACAAAACATTTCATGTATATGTAGCACATATTTTCATCACATTAGAAAACGGTTTTCTAGCCTTTATGGTATTTTGAAAGATTTATGGAAAATATTTCAACCAAACAGTCTTTAGTCTTTCATGATTTATTTGAAAAAAGCTTAAATCTAACTACAGTTTATATTGAAGAAAAATACTTAGACTATTAATACCTTCATGTGGTTAAGTTAGTTTGTATATTGGTTCAATTTAGATTAGTTATTGGAGACAAAAAAAAAAAACTTTGATATTAATATAAATTATGTTTCTATTAAATGTGAATTAATTAACTAACTATCTTAAATTAATAAATTATTTATTTAACTATTTCTATTAGTTAAAATATTTTTTTAGGACAATGATATAATGTTTACATTTCTTTTTGATCCCTTCAATCATCACATTAAATATTTTCCAAAATTTTCACAAAAAGACCCCCTATGTTAGAATCCTCTAACGCAGTTGCACCTTTAACTTTAAACAATTGGTATGAAGGGCAAATTTGAAAAATAAATCAATTTCATAAAAGAGATGGAAAGGGTTTTGGGTAACAATTCATATGTGAAAAAAACTTAGAAAATAAACATTTTGGTCAAAGTATCTGTATGGATATTTTAAACATTTTCGTACCTCTGTTTAGAGGATTCTAGCAGAAGGGGTCTACTTGCAACTGTGTATTAAAGTTCAGGTTTAACAATTTACCCTTATTAATAAAATATTATTTTATATCAGAAAGGCTTGCAGATATTAAAGAATTCCTATTTATTAAACTTTACATAATGCATGGAAAATGCTCATTTTGCTTCAATTTGGCTCATGTAACATAAAAATACGTATAGGAAGATTTCCATATTCCATGTGTTCGATTGTTGAGAGAGGAAAGAGTAGGATGTGGGACGACCGCAAAACAAGGGACGCAATGCGACCCCGGTGGGAAAGGAAAACAATGAGACATTTTGCGAGAAAAGGAGTCGGAGACTTGTCAGAGCGGAGCTCATTTCTCTTACCCACTCTAGCGTCAAGCCCATCAACGTTCGGATCTCCGATCGTTTTTCACGCCATCTCAGGCAACGCTAAGACTAGATCTACGTTCTAATCTCTATGTGCTTTCTTCTTTGTAGCCTGCCGGCAAGTCATGGATTCTCCTGGTCTGGTAGACATGGATTCTGGCATTTTTTCGTCCCATTTTTGCAGCTGTCTCTTCAAACGAATCCAAAACTGAGGTAGGTGACATTTTATCTTACGATTGTAGTTTTTTCTCTTTGTTTTTGTTGTTCTTTTTTGTTTTATTGTGTAAAATAGCATTATTATTTCTTCCAGTTGACGATTCGAACAGCTTGATCCAATTCCAATCTGTCAATGGATTCTATCCCAGATTCTCTAATCTTGGATAAAAAACCCAGGTGCTTTGCTCACTTCATTATTGTTTTATGTTTAATCTTTCCTTTTGTTTTATGTTCTTCTCATAAAATTATTGGTTTGTCGAGCTTCTACCTATGCTTTTTTTTTTTTTTTTTAATTATGATTTGTGAATGAAATTTCCCCATTGATTTTCTCTGTTCTTCGGCCAAAAAGAGTACCAGAACATTCAATCAATTGAGCAATGCTTATGATTTATTTTAAATTTCTTTTTGATGCCATAATTCCTAAAGTTAAAAGATAAAGAACAAACCATTAATATCTTTGATCTAAATCAATTCCATTGTTCATGGGAATTTAAAATCAGTATTTGGGAGTCTTGACATGTTTAAATCCTGAGTAGAAGAAGAGATAGTGACTATAAAAGTCACTCTTCCAAACTCGGTATGAATTGGAATGGGTCATTTTACGTACCCGTACTTACTACTTTGTAGGTTTGGACCCTACTAATGATCTGCATTAAAAAATAAACCATGGTTTTGAAAACCGGACTGGATTGGATGATCGGACCGGAAAAACTGGAAACCGTGACTGATTCAGTTTGACTCCAGAAGCGTTATTTTCCCCCAAACAATTGATTTAGTCTGTAAACCGTTGACTTGGGCAGTCGAACTGTTCAACAATTTGGCCTGTTTTTATTTTTTATTTTTATTTTTTTGGAAGAATGGCAGTTCAGCTTAAGGTCAGAAATTTTAGGCCCAAAATGCAATGGAGTAGGTGCCAGTTCAGAATTGATGCCGATTTATAGGCAGGCTTTGGTGCATAGAGTGGGAGTATTTGGCATTTTGAATGCTTATAGGTCTGCAGTGGAATTCAGAAATCTGCGTTGAATCTATTCGTACTTATCTGAATTTTTTTTTTTATTTTTTGTTAGAACGGGCTATTTATTCAGTTCGAACAATTGGACCGTTCGACCTATGAACTGGACCCCTAACCTGTTCGTTGTCCAAATTAGTTTAAAAAACCTTGAAATAAACATGATACGAATCAAAGTTTGGTCGATATGGATACTACCAATGCATTTTTCTGTCGGGCATGAGACATAACTGAACCCAACAACTAATAATGATAATGATTTATTAGAAGATTAGTATTTTTGATGGTGGAAATGATGACCCTCTAAAATGATCATTTTGTTTTACATTTTCACACCCAGCTACATGTAACATAATATGTAGTCCAAGTTTTTTTTATTTTATTTGAAAAAGGTTGTCTTTCTTTACATGTAAAAGCAACTGACAACATAGTTTTCATTTTTCTTTTTGGTCAAAAAGCCAATTCATTGAGAATGGAACGTGGCAAAGCTAGGTGACAGGGGTCACCTAGTCACCTAGGGAATGGGTTTTCTCAAGTAAAATCATATACCCTAGGGTAGTTCCCTATATTCCATTGCAATTAGCAACCATATTTTCTTAATAATTATTCATAGTTTTCATAAAAAAGTATAAACTTTATTTTGAACTATGAAAAATTAACATATCCATGAGAAGAAAAGGAGAAAGAAAAGAAAATTCAGAAAAATATAGGGGTTAAACCCCTATTTTTGTTATAGGTAAAGAAATGTGTTGAGTAGACAAAATTTTAAGTTCTTCCTTTGACATATTGGTTTAGGCTTTGAAGTCTTTGAGAGTTCAAGACAGCATTTAGCAACGTGTGTGTGGATTAAACCCTAACAAATATGAAAATAATAAAAAAACTAGTATATAAATAGACAAAATAAATATTTTAGTTTAATTATATCTATTTTATAATTATAATCTCAAAAAAATTAAGAAAATAAAAATATTTCATTACGCTAATAAGAAAACTGCTTTGCAATTAGGTGAGGCAACCCTCTAAGGGTGTCTTGTTGCCCAGGTGTTACCTTGACAATTATGGCTACCACAAACTTAAGGGTCCATTTGGTTTCTGGGAATAGGTGCCTAGAATCGGAAAGGCTTATTTCAATTCCAACTCTTCACTTAGCAGGAATGGGATTCCAATTCCCGTTCTGCCAAGAATGGGTTCCCCCTTATGGGGAAATGGACATTCTAGGCCCCCTTAGGGAATGGGATTCCCATTCCAAAGTTTGTCGAGAAGTAAAGAACTCATGACAAAAAACCCAAACCCTAATATTAATGAAATAATAAAATATTATTAAATTAATAATGAGATAATAATAATGAAATCATAATATATTAATAATAAAATAATAAAATATTAATAAACAAAAATAATAGAATATTAATAAACTAATAATAAAATAATAATAACAAAGTAATAATAAAAGGAAAAGATGTTATTTATTAAATAATATAAATAATTGAGTACAAATAAAGTATTAATATAATATAATTAAAGTAATAATAAAATACTGAAATAGTAATTATTAAATAATAATAAATTAATTTTAAAATAATAAACAAAAATAATAGAATATTAATAAACTAATAAGAAGATAATAATAAAATATATTAAATTAATAAATTATTAATAAAATATAGTAATAAAATATTATTAAAGTCATACTAAAATAATAATATATTAATAAATTATTCATAAATTAATGATAAATAATAAGATATTAATTATTATATACTAATAAAATAATAATAACAAAGTAATAATAAAAGGAAAAGATGTTATTTATTAAATAATATAAATAATTGAGTACAAATAAAGTATTAATATAATATAATTAAAGTAATAATAAAATACTGAAATAGTAATTATTAAATAATAATAAATTAATTTTAAAATAATAAACAAAAATAATAGAATATTAATAAACTAATAAGAAGATAATAATAAAATATATTAAATTAATAAATTATTAATAAAATATAGTAATAAAATATTATTAAAGTCATACTAAAATAATAATATATTAATAAATTATTCATAAATTAATGATAAATAATAAGATATTAATTATTATATACTAATAAAGTAATAATAACAAAGTACTAATAAAACAAAAATTATATATTCATAAAATATTAATAATGTAACAATAAAATAATAAATAGACTAATAAAAAAATTCAAAATTTTCAGTTGATTCCAATTCTGACTCCAAATGAATCAAACAACAACAATCAGAATTTGATTTTGATTCCAATTTTGATTTTGATCCTGTCTATGGACCAAATGGAACTTAACTAAACTAAGGCTAGCCTATATTTTGGCTAGGGTATAATTTGTCTTGCAATGTAAATGTAATATGTTACAATATTTCATTCTTATTACACTCTATAGTACAACAAAAAAGTAAAAATTAAATTCTACAAATATGGACATAGTATGCAGTTACCCTTATTAGTGGTCCATCATGTTGATATTGTTTTTTATGGAAGTAGTGTTTTATGTATTACTTGTTTAAAGAGGGTACAAGTTATTATGACTTTGATTTCTACCTAGATATAAGTAAATAGATTATTATGTTTTGGATATACGCTCTTCTTGGCTCCATTCACTTTGTAAGTTGTTTTAGGGTGAATCTCTTAAACTACCGCTAAATTTTAGGAAATTGATGTACTCACTCCACCGGTTTAGAAATTGCCTTAAAGTACCCCAAGTTTTCTAACAATTGACTAAATCCTCCCCTGTTGTCAGCATTCATTAACAAATTAACTGAAAAGACTATTTTACCCATCACTCTTCTTTAAAATTTCAAAATAAAACATGCAAATAAACCTACAACATTTGAATAACACCTTGTTAACCTTATCCACATCAAAAACTTTCTACATTGGCAAAACTTTCCAGCCGATAGAGATGTCCACATCAAAAACTAGATGGGATCATCTCCCTTCTTTGTTGCTGCAAAGACCTCTGAAAGGTGAACAGGAGAGATCATTTCCCACCCACAAACTAGATTTTGAGGATTCCATCTTAGCTCTTATTAGCTCCATGTCCATTTGCCTCAATATCACAGGAAACAATGGAAAAATTCCCTTATCTGTTCTTGGCTTTCACTTAGGTAAAGGTTGAAGACCGCGTTCTTGTTAGCTTGGTGGATGTTGAGTTTTATTTTGAAAATTTGAAGAATAATGGGGGAAAAATCAACCTCAAAAGTGTAATATTGAGTTCTAAAACAATTTATACATCACATGTTGTCACATGTGAATGGATTGTGATGGAACACTAAGAAAAGCTAACAACATGGGAGGATTTAATTAATTGTTAAAAAACTTAGGGGTACTTTAAAGAAATCTCTAAACAATAGGGCTAGAGTTGGTTAATTTCCTAAAATTTAAGAGTAACTTAAGAGATTTGCCATTTTTATAAAATTTAGAAAATACTATAGGCTTCTATATCCTCTTAAGGCTCTAAACCTTCTTTTTCCATATAAAGTACAAAATTGTAATGAATTGGTGAGGGGTCAAGCCATCAAGCCATATAAAGTACTGGATTCTCTTTGGGGGAAGGATGTTCAAGCCATCAAGAGAGGGCAGGGCTCTAATTTTGGTATGAACACCAAGGTGCAAAGTGAATGAGTTTAAGGATAATGCTTCATGCAGTGTGACTCTTCAAAAGTTGGTAGATAGAGAGGTCATGATTGGAAAAAGTTTGGGTCTCTATTTTTGGGGTGGTGAAGAGTTCGCTAGGAGGGCCTTTGAGGAATTTGAAAGGAAAAAGAGGGAAGAGAAGTTAAGGAGAAAAGCTTTGTCGTAAGGAGAAGCTTGGGACAAGGAAGTTTCAAATTAGGAGGATGAGATCATGGATGAAGATTGAGCGTCTCTACCAGGTGTTTCAAGGTTTTTAGTTTGAGTCCAGTTTAGTATGAGGTCTTGGCATGTAAGTTGCATGTTTGTTCTTTAGGTGTTGTTTAAGGGGTCTTGTAGTTTGTTTGTTGGGTCATTTAGTTGTCCTCTCCCTTTAATGATATCTTATCATCTTCTTGCTGTAATACTTTTTCCTTTTAATAAAATTTTCCTTTTATTCTTCAAAAAAATATAGTCATATCTTGCATCTAGAATAAAATAAAAAATTAGAGATAGAGTGAATAAAGATAACAGAATTATACCCTTATCTAAATCTTGCACCTAGGACAAAATAAACAAATTAAAGATAGAGTAAGGATAACTGAATTATAATGTTTTCCTAGTTTCTTTGCATTATGTAGGAGAGGTTGCGGCTTGTACCTCTCTAAGGGATCTTGTATGAGATTGTAATCCTGAATCAGTTTTTTGTGTTAATAAAACTCCATTATTGTTCATAAAAAAATTACTCTTTTCCTTAGAAACATGCAATCAGAAGAGAAGTATGTAACATGCTAGGCATAAAACTGTTACAAACAAATACTTAAGTGCAGTGAATATTTAAATTAATACTTTTTTCCATTGCTTAGAGAATTGGACTGGACTAGTCAGTTGAACCATGACTCGGGCACTTGGCTAGTTCAATTATATCCCCAAAACCAAAAGTGACAAAAAAACCACCCAAAACCGTTGACCTAGATGGTCCAACTGAAAAATCGGTAAATTTCTTGGTTTTCGAAAATCAACCAGTTTTTTTATATATTTTTTTTAAACATAGATGCAAACTTCTAGAGGCCATAATTTTGTGTTCAAGTGTTTGATTAGGGTGATTTTTTTTGGGTAACTTTTTGAGACCTACATGTTCCTAAGTGACCAACCCCACTATTTTTCCCCAAAAGTGCCTTTCTTGGCCTAAAATATTATGTTTAATATAAAATTGAAACTAAAATAAAAAATATGAATTTAATTATATATATATTGATAAATGAATAATGGTTTTATTAATAAGAAAGGAAATGCACATTCACCCTATGAGGAAGCATGAGATGTTGCCTCCCCTTAGAGGTGAAAGCATAAACAAACTTTTAACAGAATACAATCCAACTAACTTTCTTAAGAAGAGCACTGTAGTCCCATAGAACAGTCTCTAGCGGAGAAAGAGAACAGAATTACTAGAGCAGATATTGAAATATGATCATTTTTAAAGAGGGAGATAAAGTACATGAAGGGGAAATGATCTTTTAGTCGTTAAGATCCCACCCAAATATCTTCCCAAAAAAGAACAAAATTACTAGAGTAGACGCCATACCTTATATACTTGAGGAAATTAAGGAGGGTGCTTGAAATAACCTTCTAAGGGGTTGTGAGTAAAGCTCATTGAGATACTCCTGCATCCCAAACGGTCTCAAAATAGTCATGAATGCTAGGCACCACCTCATGCCATAACCTCTCTCTTTCTAAGGGCCACCTCCAAAGCCACTTGCCTAGAAGAGCTTCATTCTTCTTAGCTATCTATCCTAGCCCTAGCCCCCCTTCTTTTTTAATTTGGTGCATTCCCAGTTGACCAAATGATCATTTTTTCCTTCCCTTTACTCCCATAGGAAGTCCCTCATCAATTTTTGCAATCTTGTTGACTTCCCTATTAGGTATCATAAAGACTATCAGGAAATAAATTAACAGATTGACAAGTGTAGCTTTTATTAAGGTTACTCTGCCCCTAAAGAAATGTAGTTCCCCCTCCAAGCCGCCAATGTTTTTTCAAACTTTTCCATCACAGGGTTCCAAAACTAGCTTTCCTTTGGGTTGGCACCTAGAGGAAGTCCTAAATAGGTCAAAGGCCACTTGGAATAGGTGCAATCTAAGCAGGAAGCAATAGTCTCCAATACCCTTTCATCCAAGTTTTATCCAACCACACAACTCTTTTCAAAATTGATTTTCAAATTAGAGGCATTCTCAATGAGTATAATCAGATTGTTCAAGTTTCTCACTCCCACCAAATAACAACCCTCACAAAAGATGATAGTGTCGTTTGCAAACTAAAGATGGGTTACCAGAATTTTATCTTTGTCTATTCTCTATCCTCTTAATAGCCTAACCCTATCTGCATTTGATAAAAGTCTACTAAGAACATCAACAACCAGGCTGGGAAAAAATCATCAACTACCCCTTTGATTAGAATAGAAAAAAAGATAGGAGCAAAGGCATCCCTTCATCGATTTACACCATCTATCCCCAAATCCACACTTCTTGAGCACCTCTAAGAAGAAACTCTAGTCCACTAGATCATAGGTCTTTTCAAGATTCAATTTACAAATGAATCATTGATTACCCAATCTTCACATCTCCTCCATACATTCATTTGCTATTAAAATTTGATCAATTGTTTGTCTCCCCTGAACAAAAAGCACATTGTGCTTGATTGATAATTGAGGGGAGCACCTTTTTGATCCTCAATGACAAGACCTTGGCCATAATCTTGTAAATGCTAGTCACCAAACTAATAGGTCTAAAGTCTTTTGGATGAATGACCTCTTTCTTCTATGGAATCAAAGCATTAACTCTTCGACTTATTATTGGGCTTTCCTCAAACTCTCTAAAGACCTCAAGCAAGTCTTCTTTAATAATATTCCAACAATCTTGAAAGAAAGCCATAGTAAATCCGTCTAGCCTTGGTGCTTTAAATCTATCCATAGAAAATATATCATGTTTAATTTCATCATCCTCAAAGTGTCTTTCAATCCATCATTTCTTTTCCTCAGAAAGTCTTGGCCAAATAACACCTTCCAACTCCACCCTATTATTTAGAGGCCTCCTTATAATAGATTTGAAGTGGGCAACAAAACAATTGTCTATCTCCTCTTGAGACTCATAAGTCACTCCATCCACTTCAAGATTAGTCACCTAAATTTTCATCCTCCCATTGTCCATCTCATGGAAGAATATGGAAGATGGAAACACTAATTATATATTTCAAATATAGTTAATGTTATTATATATGATATAATTGTGCATATTAAATATATACATATATGTTTTATGATTATTACATTCCATATTTAAGAAGAAAGGTGATTAACAACTATTGAGGGATTAAACTCATGAGTCACACTGAAACTTTGGAGAGAATAATTGAACAAAAATTACAATTTGAAACAAGTCTTTCAGAGAACCAATTTGGCTTTATGCCAGGGAGATCAACCATGGAAGCTATATTTCTTATGAGATGATTAATAGAAAAGTTCAGAGAGAAGAAAAAAGATCTTCATATGGTGTTCATTAATATAAAAAAAAACTTATGATTCCTGAAGAGATAATATGGTGGGTCTTGGAAAAGAAAAAAAAGGGTTCAAAATAGGTATACGAACCTAATTAAGGATATGTATGAAGAGGCAACAACCAATGTTAGAACACCAGTGCTAGAGATTTCAGATTTTACAATTACATTGGGTTTTCACCAATGTTCAACAATTAGTTGTTTTCTATTTGCACTGATCATAGATGAATTGACTAAACATATTCAACAAGAAATTCCATGGTGCACGTTGTTTGCATCTAACATTATTTCAATTGATGAAACTAATGAAGGATAATATGCAAATTTAAGCTTATAGGCAAATACTTTAGAAACAAGAGGTTTTAAAATAAGTAAGACTAAAATAGAGTATATGAAATGTAAATTTAGTAATAATAGGAGTGTAAATCAGGATACACTTAGGATTGAAAACACTAAGTGATAACTCAACGTAACCATTTCTAGTACCTGGTTCAATAATTCATAATAAGGGTAAGATTAAGGAGGATGTCACCCAAAGAATTAGAATAGGTAGGGAAAGATGGAGGGGTGGATGCATTTGGAATTTTGTGTGGTAGGAGAATACCACTTGTATTAAAAGGAAAATTCTATAAAATAGTTGCAAAGCCAGCTATATTGTATGAAGCAGAGTGTGGGATAAGGAATAGCGGAAAAGCTAAGAAGGAGAGGATCAAGAATGAAGCCATCCATAAAAACCTAGGAGTAACTCCAATAAGTGATAAAATGAGAGAGAATAGACCAAAATGGTTTGGTCATGTGCAAAGAAGACCACCAACAATTATAGTTAGAAGAAGTGATATGTTACAAGTGGAAGGGGCTGGGAAAACTAGGGGTAGACCAAAAAGGACTTGGGTAGAAGTAATAAGAAATAAAATATTTTACAAGAAAACAAAGATGTGTTGGTCCTCCCTTCCACATCATATGATCAAATTAAGCTTTGGGAAAGGAGGAAAAGGGAGTTGAAGCAATGGAGAAGAGTGCTGGTGCGAAGGGTAGTTTTGTGAATGAAGCAAAATAGAGAAGAATAATCAAATCAGAGGCAAAAAATTTTCTGTTAGAGTGTTGTAAGTTGTGGGGGAAAATTGCTTTGAAGATCAGAGAAATGAAGATTGCCATGGTGTTTCTGGTAGGTGAGTAAGTGCTAGTTTGGTTTATGGAGTTTCTAGACAAAGCAATGAAGAAACAATGGAAGGAGGATTGCAAAGATTTTATAGAAGATGGAGGCAGGCGGTATGTGGAAGAAAGGAGAAGAAATGCCAAAGGGAGATTCTTGGTGTTGGTTGAGTTTTTCGGGTTAAGGAAAAAAGCAACTAGTGTGCTTCCCGGAAGGTAGGAAAGGTGAGGGATGGTAGGAGGCCTCAAACACTTTAAAAGATTTTCTAACATTGGCAACTAGTCCACAAGCTCTAGAATTGTTGAACTCAGAAGAGAAGCATATGCAGATATCAAAGGAGGTGGTAAGGGCCCTGGTAGTAGGTGGAGCTTCATGTGAAAGGAGGATGGTGGTCAATGCTTCGAAGGAGGAATGGGAAAAGCAGCTAGTTGTAGAAACAAGTAGATCACCAAGGGACTGGAAAATGGTAGCAGAAGAGCTGGTGAAAAACCTGAGAGTGGAAAGTACAACTATCTTAACTCCATTTGAGAGTTGTAAAGCATTGTTGGAGGCGTCGATGTTGAGCTAGAGACTGATGTAGTTTGCTATCAGATGGAGTGTTGTGTAGTTACAATGTCAAGATGGTCTCCTTCGGCTAATGCAAAGGATTTGTCAGTAGAAGATTTAGTTATAGTTAGGCTGTTGGGCCTGGCTTTTCATCTTTGGAAGGTTGAAGTTTTTGAAGCAATTGCGGTTTTGTGTAAGGCACGTTTAGATGGATTCTTTGTTAAGGATTTGCGTTCTGCAGCTATAAGCCTCAGATGTATTTTCCCTGAAGAAATTCCAAAGAAGATTAATGTAGCCAATGGTAGTGTGTTCTTCTCAATTTAGCTAATGACAGCCATTGAAGCAAATCTCTGGGTTGAAGCCTAAAGGAGAGAAGAAGAAAGGGTTGAAAGAGATCGGCTATGTGGCAAACTGAGAGGGGGTAGCTCTGATTCCTCAGAATCTTTCACTTATAAGGAAATCTTTGAGAAGGAAACCTTGAAAGTTAAACAAATACAAATATGTATAGTGCAAATACATACAGAATAGAACAAAATACAAGGTTTTGCACTCTACATATTTGTATTTATACTCCTTCCAAAGTGAGCCTAAGGCTGCGTTTGGTTGCAATGCAAATGCAAATATGTACATTACATATTTACCCATTTTCGGTTCATGAATGCAAACACGGTTCACATTTTAAACTGTTTTTGCATTCATCTTGTTTGTTTGAAATCAATGCAAAAGTGTGGGCCCATCATTAAATGCTCCAACTATCTTATGCTCCAATGCATTAACTTTGGTCAAAAAGTTAATTATCAAAAGAACACAAAATTGTATCAAAAAAATAGGTATAGTATGCTTTTCTTCTCAAAATACAAAAATGTCAAAAAATATATTTTTGCTCTAATAATCATTACCTTTTTAGGTTTCAAACAAATGCTAGTAAACATCGAACCGGGTACATTCGCAAACAAAGGGAGTCTAAAGAACATGACGTTAAATAGAAAAATTGAAAAAAGGGTTGTTCATAAGAAGGCCCAACCCGACCAAACCAGACCGACCCAACCCGAGTTGGCCGGGTTTTCATTAGCATGGGTCGGTTTCAGTTTTCTTGTGTGAAAACTGAAATCGACCCGAACCAAAATGACTTAGTTCCTAGTTCAAACATGAAGTTCCAAAGCCCATTAGGCCACCTAGTTTTTGAATGGTTGCAAGAAACTTTGGATTAGTGAATAGTGATTAATGAACAACTTTTGTGATTAACTTTTCATTTAAATTTTATCATAGGAGATGGCTGAAATGATGTTCAATTTATGACTGTTTTTAAAATTAGCAAGATTTTATCACAGGGATGAACTTAGAACTAAAACTGACCCAACTTAACTCAAACCGAACAGATCAGTTTTGCTTAACACTGGGTCAGTTTCGATTTCTATGTTAGATAATCCGATTAGGTCGGATCAATTGAAAAAACCACAATAAACCGACCCAACCCAACTCGTGAATAGCCCTAACTGAAAAGAAAAAGGAGGAAGTCTTGACCTTTTGTTGACATGCAAGGACAGGCGGAATATGAAGCTTCAAAATTTGAATTGATAGAACTTGTGGGCACGAGTGAGGAAGGGGCATGATTAAATGGCCAGGTGGAGTTTCTTGACGAGAGGATGAACTGGGCTGGGCCGATGGGTCTGATTGGGCCAGTTGAAAAAAGGAAAAGGGCCTAAGAAGTTAGAGAAGGGGTGGGCCTTTTTTTTTATCAAAGTCAATAATTGTAGTAGACAAGAGTGGGGTGGGAAGACAAAATGGGCTGCCTGTTTTAGAAGAGAGGACAGAATCAGATGACTTGTCTAAAAGTCACGTGGTGGGGGTTCTAAAAGGGACGACGATAGATGGAAAATTAGATCCATCATCGTCCCCATCGAGAGCTCTCCTACACGTTTCAAGAACAAAGGGAGGAACAAAAAGCCCGAACAGCTTGCAGTGGAAGCCGTCCAGGCCAACTACTTGTCTCCAGAGCGCCGGAACCCCACAAGCAAAGGAACGACGCCAGAAAGAGTGGAAATCAGTCAGAAAATGAAGCACTATCGAGTGAGCAGGAAAGTGATTCTGACGATACAGAAACTTCAAGTATCAGCAGTGATTCTTTGGGGAAATGTCCTTTGCAACAAGACGAAGAGAGATTTAATAAGGAACAACTGTTTTTAGAGGAAGAAGATGCTGCAGCATTGAACCCCACGTCTGTTCCTTCAAAATCTGTAGCTGAATCGGAAAATCGAAGGGGCGAAGAGACCTCCATCGGTAGGTAACAAATATCGAGACCAGCCAGTCCAGGTCTGAACTCAGAGGATAGTCTTGGGCAGGATATCCAGGGAGGAGACAGGAAGCTAACAGTGGTGAATGAAGATTATAAGCTAGAATTTGAGAGGGTTGGGGAGCGCTAGGAAGAGAAGGGTTATAAGGGCTTGCTTGAAAAGGAAAAGCTAGATAGGGGATGGGTCAGAAGTGTGTGGAGTTCTAGAGGGATAAGTTGGGTGGCAGTGCCGTCTTGGGGAGCTTTTGGTGTCTTAATTACAAATTGGAGAAATGAAGGTCTGGAATCTTTAGAATAGTTGATTGGCCAATTCTCAGTGTCTATAAAATTCAAGAATGTGGGAGATGGTTTTACCTGGGTGCTATCAAATATATATGGTCCGGTTAGGTATAGAGAAAGGGGCCAACTATGGGAGGAGTTTTGTGATATTAGGGGTCTATGGGAGGGCCCTTGGTGTTTCCGAGGTGATTTTAATGTGATAAAATTTACATTTGAGACGAATAACTCTAATTAGGTCATTTTCACAAGTATGCGAAGGTTGAATGAGTTTATTGAAGATTGTGAACTAAAAGAAATTCCAATTCAATAGACCCAATTCACCTAGTCCAATTTCCAGGCCTCCCCCATTTGTTCAAAGTTGGACAGATTTGTGTTCAATGGTGATTGGGATGACTATTGGGGAGGGTTGATGATGAGTGAATTGCCTAGAGTTACCTTAGACCATTGTCCAATTAAAATAAGCATTGAAGATTTCTTGACCGATCCTACCCCATTTAGATTTGAGAACATGTGGCGCACCCATCCGGATTTTATTAGCAGAGCGGAAGAATGGTGGAATGAGGAGGTGAGGGGTTTTTGATTGGAAAAGAGTAAGGTTTCAAGAAAGATACAACATTTAAAGGGGAAGTTAAAGGAGTGGAATGGAGATGTTTTTGGAAGAGTTGGGGAAAGAAAGCTGAGTGTGACCTCTTCAATTAAATAGCTGGATCAAAAGGAAAGTCAAAGGTTGATGACTGAAGATGAGAGAAGGTTAAGATGGACTTTAAAAAAGGAGCTAGAGGAGATATGTTGGAGGTAGAAATCAAGACGTAAGTGGATTAAGGAGGTGATGGCAATACTAAATTTTTTCATGCAATAGCCAATGGGAGAAGAAGGAAAAACTTTGTGGATAAATTGGAAATAGATGGTGAAATATCAAGGAACCAAGAGGAAATTGCAAAATGTTTTGTGGATCATTTTAAAAGTGTTTACAAGAAGGTGAGTGATGGTGGAGGGGTTAGACTAGCCAATGATGGATCCAAAAGGCCTTTGAGATGGAAAAAATTAGGATGGCGGCCTTTTCAATGGATAGATCTAAATCTCCAAGGTTGGATGGCTTGATAATGGCTTTTTACCAAGATTGCTGGGAGATAATTAAATTTGATTTGCTAGCAGGTTTTGAGGAATTTGCTGAGGAACATTTCCTTAGTCCATGGATAAATTCCATTTTCTTGGCCTTGATACCTAAGAAGGATGATGCCATTAGTCCAAGAGATTTTAGACCCATTAGCTTGGTGACTAGCATGTATAAAATTCTGGCTAAAGTTTTGTCAATAAGATTGTCCTCCCTAATTTGGTTACATAATCTCAAGGGGCTTTTGTTCAAGGCAGACAAATCACTGATCAAATATTGATAGCCAATGAATGTGTGGAGGATTACAAGAGAAGGAAGAGGAAAGCTTTTGTGTGTAAATTAGATTTGGAGAAGGCCCATGACATGGTGGATTCAGTGTTATAAAAGAACAAGGCAAAAAAAAGGCGCAAGGCGAGGCATGCGCCTTTTTAAGAAAGGCACAAAACTACAAAAAAAGCTAAAAATAAAAAATAAAGTCAAAAAATTAAAAAAAAATGCCAAAAAGTAAAAAAAAAAATGCAAAAAAAAAAATTAAACATGATGTTAATAAAAAATATAAACATCAATTTTAAAATAAATGTTTTAAAAAACCAGTTATCTAAAATTAAAATACATAAATATAACATGTAAAGCGTATTCAAATGAAAAATTAAAAATAAAAGCAGACATATAAAGCATTTTCAAGCATGTAAAACCCACAATCTCTTTTTTTCCTTAATTGCATTGCTTCAAGTAGCTAATGTGATGTAAAACATATTGCATTCTTGATTCTATGAGTTGCCTTTGTACCATGCCCCTCGAGGCAAGCCCGAACAAGTCTATGTTAGGGTTTGAAATTCTTATTTTTCACATGAAAAATCATGATTTTATAACTTTCATTGCCTTTTAAGAAGATATTTTATTGGAATGAACAAATGGATTAAGACAAGGGGATCCCCTGTCCCCTTTTCTTTTGACCCTAGTAGTGGATGTTTTTAGTAGACTTGTCCTAAGAGCAGATATGGTGGATCTCTTTAAAGGGTGTAGAATAGGTAGGCTTAATGCAGTGATGACAAATTTATAGTTTGATTGATGATACAATTATCTTTTGTGAGGGGGGGGGGGGACTCTTTAAAGGCAAGGCAGTTGAAGGAGGTGACTAAGTTGTTTGAGCTTATCTCAAAATTAAAAATTTTAATTTCGAGAAGAGTTGTGTGCCAGGGATAAACTTGTACTAGGAGGCATTAGAAGAAGTAGCAGAGTCTTTAGGTTGCCCTATAGTTGCTTGGCCTTTGAAATACCTTGGGATGCCACTATGAGACAATTCGAAAGAAAGTAGGTTCCGGAACCTAGTTGTGGAAAGGTGCTCTAAGAGATTAACTACTTGGAAGAAAAAATATATTTCGATGGGAGGTAGAATTACTTCGATAAAAATCCACTTTAACAAATTTGCCAGTCTACTTTCTTTCAGTCTTCAGAATGCCACAGAGTGTTGAAGCTAGAAAAACTGATGAGAGATTTTTTGTGGGAGCTAGGGGAAGGTAGGAAGGATCACTTGATCAAGTGGGACGTAGTTTGCAAAACTAAAGATTAAGGGGGTTTGGGCATATGAAATTTATATAAGAAGAATTCCTCATTACTAGGCAAATGGCTTTGGAGTTGGACTTTGGAGAGGTGGAGATTGTGGCAAGAGGTGATTGGTAGTATCCATGGTTCAGCAAGCAATGGTTGGGATGCTGGGGTATCTACTTGAGCTACTTTGGCAACTCCTTGGAAGTCTATTTGTGGAGTGCTTCCTCAGTTCCTAAGCCAAGTCAGGTATGACACTTGCTTTGGAGATAAGGTTCTTTTCTAGGAGGACCTTTGGCTTGGTGATTCTACCCTTAAAGATCTGTTCCCTTTGTTATATTCTCTTTCTTTGTTTAAAAAAGAACCTGTTTCTCATTTTGTTTCCTCTCTAAGTCGACTGGGTTAAGCTGGAATTTGGGTTTAAGAAGAAATTTAAGGGACTTTGAATTTGAAAGGGCAACCTCCTTGTTACAAATTCTTGATTCTGTTTTCCTGGATTGTTCTAACTCTGATGGTCGGATCTGGATTCTGCACCCCAAAGGTCTCTTCTCTTGTGCCTCCTTCATTGCATTCTTGTGTTCAGATCCAAACTCTTCTCTTTTCCCTGCTAATGAAATTTGGGCTAAACCTATTCCTCCCAAGGTTGGGACTTTGTGCTGGGAAGTTTTCCATGGAAAAATAATCACGTTGGATGTCTTGTAAAATAGACCTTTTCTGTTTTTGCTCCCTAACTGGTGTACTTTGTGTAAAGCAAGTGGAGAATACTGTTACCTTTCCTGCTCCTTTGTTGCTGGTCTCTGGGAAAAGATTTTTGAACTTCTTGGTCACAGCTGGAGTACTCTGTGTTTGCTCCTTTGTGGAGTTCCAAGCTGTCTTACAAGGAAGGCAGATTGTTAGAGAATTAAATTATGGCAGACTGGTAGTGGAAGGTGGCTCTAAACTGGTAATAGGTTGGTTGAAGGCACCTGAAATGGTAATTTGGAAATACAAAGAATGTATGAAAAGATTTAAGTGGCTGGTCAGAGATACAACATTTTCAGTCCAGTGGGAAAGGCGATCAGCCAATGGGATAGCTGTTCTTTTTTTTTTGTTGCAAAATGGGGGGATGGATAAATCTGAATTATTCTGGGCTCATTTGTAATCTTCTGGGGCTGCATCTCGCACCTCTTCTGGTAGTACTCTGTAATCACGTGATATTTTTATGTTTTAATAAAATTTTTATCATTCATAAAAAAAAGTAATAAGAAATTATTTAAGCAATAATAATTTAACAGTGGATATGCCTTTAAATAAAATGGATTGGTGAAACATGATTCATGTAATCGACCCCATATACTTGGGATATTGCATGGATGATGTGATTATTGCATATAATATAAATGTATGTATATACCCATACGTGTGTGTGCAGTTGTGTCATCAATATTGTATCTCCTATTTCTACTTGCCTCATGCATGCTAAGTAATTTTCTCTAAACTGTAGCATGCTTAAATCATGATTTCATATTAAAGCCTGGTTCACTGAAATGCATTTTCTAATGCCAATTTTTTTTATTAATAACCAGCAATTTTATTAAGGGTTTGACTATGATGCTGGAAAGACATGATATCGGAAAAACTAATAACCAATCAACTGGCATCCTAAAAGTGGCTACAAATCAAGTGGGTTTTCATCAAAATTTGTGGGGTGTTTTGATTGGATTAAGTATCTTCGGTATCATGCCTTTCCAGCACCATAAAATTTTTCTTTTACTAATTATAATAAAAGGTACATAATTGATAAAAAAATAATAAAATGTACATATATGCATTCATTAATTGGAGAGATAAGGTCTTAACTCTCATCATTTTACTTATAATTGTGCCCAAAACATTTGATTTCTTCCTACCCCTTTCTTGGCTAGAGCATCAGCCATGATATTCATTTCCCTTTTTGCCCATTGAAGTCTCACATCCATTCCTCTAGTCAGCCATTTAAACTTCTTAATTCATTCCAATAAGTCTATAGAGCAACCTCACCATCTTGCAACCATCCAACCACCAACCTTTAATCTCTTTCAATTACTGACTTGGTAATATTTATATTCTTTGCTCTTTGTACCCCTTCTATCATTGCCAAAGTCTCCGCCCTTAGTGAGTCCCCTACGTTCTCAGGACCTGAAAACAGTGCTTCTATATGGCCTTCCTCATTTTTAAAAATACCTCTATTCCAGTTGGGCCCAGATTCCCTATATTGCTCCCACCAAAGTTATGCTTTAAGGATCCCTCTTCAGGTGTTATTCAGTCTCTACTAATTGATGCCTTTCTTGTTAGAGGTCCTTGTGAGTTCCGTCTACTTCCTAATTACATTATCTATTGTGAAAGATGAAGATCCAAAATTTTCATCCAATATTTTATCCTAATAGTGATGCATTAACATTTGCCAAAGTTAATTTTGTTGACAATGTATGTTTCTCCTTTCCTAGAATTAGACCTACTTTAAGATGTAGTGCCTATAAAAGGGGTGATTGTTAATAATTTCCTTCTATGCTAGAGGGACCAAAATTTGCTTTATACAATTGTTGAGGCTGCAATCTGTGGTTGCAGTGACATTCACAATGTTGCAAGAATACATGGAACCATCTATGAACCATTATCTGAAATGGAGGAGACAGATGACAGAATATATAGAAAGAGAGAAGTAACTGTTAATCATTTGAGAATGGGGAAGGAAGCCTTTGCAGGATTATTTATGAGATAGGAAGGCTACATGATACAATGAGGTGCATGGTAGCAGAACACATGGAAAATTTTTGTACATACTTCTTGGTTCTTGCTTTATCGTTTTCTCTTTCAGTTGGGTGGTTCCTCATCAACATGATAAATTGTATTGATCTTTGATTTTTGTATTGAGTTTCTTTTTTCATTTATTATAAAAAACCATCCCATATAGAGGTTTCTAATTTGTTGATTTATGATAAAGCTGATACATGGAAAATCTGGCATTTTAGATCAGTTTTACAAATTCTGCAAATTCAAGCTCTTGGACATGGTTTTAATCTTGGGATGGGTAATTTAATTAAGCCATCTAAAAGATGACATATAAATGTGAAATGTCGTATACAGTTTGAAGCAATGGGGGTCTACTGGTTGCAGAGATATTTTTGTCTTTTGCCTTTTCCTTTATGGTTTTGATGACTAACATATATTCGCTTTATAATTCTAAGTCTTAATTAAACAAAACAAGTTACCAATAATATTTCAGTAGTTAATGGCTGTCTAATAAATCATTTTATTCCCTCTTCTTGTTTAAGCATGGATATTTACTGGGTGTGATTAATTAAATTTATCATCTAACTCAATTATTAGCAGTGAGAATTTATCTTTATTGTGATTCTTTACTATCAAAATATTTCTACCTATCTGGTATTTATTGTCAAAATGTCAAGATTATTTCTACCAATTTCAGCTTCGTGATGGTGGGGACCTTATTCAAAATGGTCGTCCTTCTGGTGCAACATTGGAGATAACCTCAAGTATCTCCACAGTCTTAATACAAAGGCAGTGATTGACTTCTATTCACGTTAATCTTCCTTGAATTTGAGAAGCTCAGATGTTGGGTCAGACCGTGCAAATATGCAAATGAGAACTAGTACGGATGGTTTCAGACTTAGTGTTTCAAGTTCTGCACCTATCTGTTCAAATCAAGGTTCAGGCCCAGATGACATTGAATCGTTGGGTGATGTTTATGTGTGGGGAGAAGTTTGGTCTGATGGGACTTCAACTGATGGATCTGTGACTCCTTTTCCTTCAAAAATTGATGTGCTGCTTCCCAGGCCTTTAGAATCTAATGTTGTTTTAGATGTTAATCAGATTGCTTGTGGTGTTAGACATGCTGCTCTTGTTACAAGGCAGGGTGAGGTTTTCACTTGGGGAGAGGAGTCTGGTGGTCGGCTTGGCCATGGAGCTGATGCAGATTATAGTTGTCCTCAACTTGTTGAATTCCTGGCAGTCAATAATGTGGATTCTGTTGCGTGCGGTGAGTATCATACATGTGCTATAACTACATCCGGTGATCTTTTTACTTGGGGAGATGGCACCCATAATGCTGGACTTCTTGGTCATGGCACCGATGTTAGCCATTGGATACCAAAAAGAGTTTCTGGTCCCTTAGAAGGCCTTCAAGTTTTATCTGTTGCATGTGGAACATGGCATTCAGCATTGGCAACTTCTAGTGGGAAGTTGTTTACATTTGGTGATGGAACATTTGGTGTTTTGGGCCATGGAAATCGAGAAAGCGTTTCATTCCCAAGGGAAGTTCAAAGTTTGAGTGGATTAAAGACTATTAAGGTTGCATGTGGTGTATGGCATACAGCTGCAATTGTAGAAATTATAGGACAAATTGGTACAAACATTTCCTCTCGAAAATTGTTCACTTGGGGTGATGGTGGTAAATACCGTTTGGGTCATGGGGATACAGAAGCAAAGCTTGATCCCACCTGTGTGCCAGCACTTATAGACTACAACTTCCACCAGCTGGGCTGTGGGCATAATATTACTGTTGGCCTCACAACATCAGGGCATATTTTTACAATGGGAAGTACTGCATATGGTCAGCTGGGAAATCCACAGTCTGATGGTAGGATACCTCGCTTAGTACAAGATAGGTTGGTAGGGGAATTTGTTGAAGAGATTTCATGTGGCTCATTTCATGTTGCTGTCTTGACATCAAGAAGTGAAGTTTTCACCTGGGGTAAAGGTGCAAATGGAAGATTGGGACATGGGGATACTGAAGACCGCAGAGCTCCAACTCTAGTTGAAGCACTAAAAGATAGACATGTAAGAAGTATATCATGTGGTTCAAGCTTCACAGCAAGCATATGCATTCATAAGTGGATATCTGGTGCAGACCAATCAGTCTGCTCTGGTTGCCGGCAAGCATTTGGTTTTACTCGAAAAAGACACAACTGTTATAACTGTGGATTGGTTCATTGCCATGCTTGCAGTTCAAAGAAAGCACTGAGAGCTGCATTGGCTCCAACTCCTGGTAAGCCACATCGTGTGTGTGATTCTTGCTATGCAAAGCTAAAGGCATCGGAGGCTGGTGCTGCCACTACTATTAATAGAAGAAATGTTGCACCTAGACGTTCGATAGACAGCAGGGAAAGGTTAGAAAGGGGAGAGGTTAAGTCCTCGAGGATGCTGCTTTCTCCTGGAACAGATCCAATGAAGTACCTTGATGCAAGGTTGGCCAAGCAAGGGATGAGATCTGATTCTCCACTTCATATCCGACCTTCCCAAGTTACAACACTCTCACAACTCAAAGATATTGCTTTTCCAAGTTCATTGACTGCACTTCAATATGCTTTAAAACCAGTTGCTACGCCAGGACCTCAGCCTGGACAGACATTGAGACCTGCTTCACCATATTCATGGAAGCCAAGCCCTACATGCATAGGAACTGTATTCGCAAATAGTACTGTTGAATGCCTTATGAAAAGGAATGAACTTTTAAATCAAGATAACATGAAGTTGCAAAGCCAAGTATGTTTTCTTTTTCCCCCGCACTATTGAGTATTCTAACATTTTAGGCTGCACTTCTCTTGTTGATTCAAGTCTTTATAATCCATAAACTATCAATGGTACTAAGTAGTATGTGCCATCTTCTGTGATTACTAGGTGAAAAACTTGAAACAGAAGTGTGATACTCAGGATACGGAAGTTCATAAATCACTAAAAAAAGCTCAAGAAGCTGCTTTGCTGGCTGAAAAGGAATCATCCAAATTTAAAGCTGTGAAGGAGGTTGTGAAGTCTATCTTAATCCAGGTACTATTATTAAATGTATTTAGTCTATAATTGCCCATCTATATATCTATATCTATATACTAAAACCAAATGTGCTAAGCTGGCAGCTTCCTGCTTTCTGGTTTCTTCTGTACTTTCTTTGAATTTTCTAATTTTAAAAATGAACAAAATAACTCAAAAGACCAATTACCTTTAAGACTTTTAACTCTCTTCATTAAGTCACCATTAACTCTTTCTCCTCTTTCCCGTTAACTCTGTTAATATCTCTTATTAATTATTCTTATTAATTATGCCATTAACTCTCTCCTTTAATAACTTATACTACTAATTCTCTCTCCTCTCCGTTACTCCATTAAATTGCCTAAAATTCATTGACATTATCTATATCTATATCCATTTGAATTTAACTATAATTTTATATACACTAGACATGTTTACATTAAAATGTAATTATTAATAAAGATTAATTATATTGATACAGAGATATTCAATGTTAGGCTAAATAATCTACTTACATTTAAAACATAGTTAAATTTTAAGTTAATTAGTCAAGTAATTTGCATTTCAGAATAACTATTATTTATTTCACCTAACAAATAAAATTGGTGTTTGGTGGCTGAGTAGTTTTTGCCTTTAGGTCACAGGTCAATGATTCAACTGTCTAGGTTGGACAGACCAAACTATGGCTAGGGCTGTTCATAACAAGACCCAAGCCGACCAACCCGGTCCGATCCAACCCGAGTCGGCCAGTTTTTCTTCAGCACTGGTCGGTTTTGGCTTTCATATGTGAAAACCGAAATCGAACCGACCCGAACCGACTTAGATATATATTATATATAATATATTTTAGATATATATATATATATATATATATATATTTCAGATATATATTTGTGGAAATATATATATATATATATATATATATATATATATATATATATATATTTCAGATATATATTTGTGGAAATATATATATATATATATATATATATATATATATATATATATATATTTCAGCTTTATTTCAGAAATATATGTAGAATATAAGGTCTAATTATTATTAATCTTTTATAAATATATGAGCTGAAAATTGAAATTTGAGGCCAATAATTAAGTATTTTTTGGATTGTGAGGTTGAAAAGATCGCAAAAAATTATCCAAAAAAAGATCATCCCCAACCAGAAAATCGAGCACAAAGTTAAAATAAAAACTTAATATAGTTAATTAAATTTAATAATGATTAGAAGATCTGGCAATAGTCAGGCAAATGGTCTTGCTAAGCAAGGGGTTTAGAGACAGAGTATGTTTTGGTCTCAGCTATAATGTTTGGGGGGTTTAGACATCTGGTGTCTTCAGTTTCTTCCACAATGTTTTGTTTCTCTGCTTTCTTTTAAAATTAATAAAAGTTAAATTTAATAATGATTAATAAAAACAAAAAATGTTAATTTTAAATATTAATTTAAAATCAATTTAAATTTCATTTAAAAATAGGGAAGTTATAAAAACTTCATTGGGTTTTCTAACAATCCTATGAAACTCCTTGTATTTTGACCTTAACAAAAGCCTACTTTATTGTTTTGAAAAAAAGATACAAATACCTTCCTTTCATTAGCATTCCAAATATAAAATGCTTATGTACTGCATTATTTTTTTTAACACCAAATTTACCCTTAACCAACTTCACTTCAGCCCTTTTACCATACTTCATCAAAGAAGAGTAGGGAGAGTTACTCCTTGAAAGTTGTTTGGAAAACAAAGTAGTGGAGGGCAAAGTTGAATCCTTAAATTGTGTATAGTAATGCCTAAACAATTAAAAGGGTATTTTGGTAACTTGAATGCCTTTGTTACCAAAAAGCCAAGGGAAAGGAGGCATTTGCATTTTTTTCCCAAAATTGTAAGGGAGGCCTTTGTTTGGGTCAAACACAAAGGTGGTTTACAGAATTGTTATAAGAGGAGTTTTATATTTTTACCTAAAAATAATACGAAAATAATAACAAACCAATAAAAAATAGCATTAAGATACAAAAAAAATAATAATAAAAGTTTATCTAAGCATAGAAAATTGACCATTCTCACTAAAGCATAACTTAGATTGTAATTGGATAAACTAAATGTAACCCAAAAAAATACTTGGAATTGGACTTAGATGGGCACCTCTTAATTGGAAATGTCATAGAGCTCCGTTCCCAATTTTGCTTATAAATAGAGCCCATCCATCGCATGGGTCCTGACTAGTATATACAATAAAACAAGACGTTGCTTGCCAACATGGCTCTCTTTTCTTCCTTATCATTTATCTATTTGGTGTTTTTTTTTTTAATTTTTATTTTTCAAATTGAACAAAATTACTTAAGTAGTCAATCAATTTATTTTGGTATTTTTGGGATATGCCTGAAATCCCTCATAAAGATCATTTTGAGTAATACAAAACCACACTGAATTCCCTTCCCCAAAGTCAGTGGTTGCGAGAATAGAATTTGCGTGTTTGCTAGGACAAACCAGCTAATGTACCAACTAAGCCACCCCTAAGTTGGTAGTAGCCAATGAACTTTAAGTCTTCAAGGCTTTCATCTCTCCCCATTAACTCTCTCTTTCTAATTAACTTCTTTGGTTATCTCTCCTCATTAATCATTCCATTAATTCTTTCTCTTCCAATAACTCACTCTGCCAATTATCTCTCCTCTCAATTACTCCCTTATTGCTCAAAATTCATTTACTCTTTTTCTTTTTTCTTTTATCCATTTTTATTTTATTCTCTCTCCCCTCCTTATTAATCTAATAAACGAGGAGCAATTTAGAGGTGATCATTCAGTCCGATCTAGGCCTAGGTCTACATCAATCAAGCCCACAAATTTGAAGGTTGACATGGACCCTGCCCAACCTGTAAACAAATAACAGTTTAAAAACTAGTTAATGAAAATATCATAAATAGTTAAATCACTTAAAAATAATGAGAGAGAATTCTAAGATAGGTCTCACCCCTTCCATCATTAACCTATTTTAGCATATTTCCATAGGCCTCTTCCATTATTAGCTTATTGTATTCCAAAGAGAGAATTTTACTCTCATCGAAATTCAATTTATTTGTTTCATATTAAAATTCTATTTAATTGGTTATTCATTGGAAAATTACAATTTGAAACAGTAGAATTTGCTGATAATAATTTTATATGAATGCCTTGTGAAGAAAAGTAGAAGAAACTGAAAGGTTTCAGCAGTAGAAAAGAAGAAGAGAGTGGGATGTTGCTAGATTTTTAATAGTTCTAGCTGCTAGTCACAACTTAAAATAACATAAACTAGTGGGCCTAAGGCCCAATTACTTCCTAACTTAGTAGGTCGGCTACTGTAAGTAGCTGAATAGTCACAACATAAAATAACATAAACTAATGGGCCTAAGGCCCAATTACTTCCTGTTGAGAATGGCTAGACATGGGTGTTTTTGGTCCTGTATTTTTCTGAGCACTGTGTAATTTTTGGGAGATTTTTTTCTCCTTATATTTTGCAACCAACCTAGTTTTTTTAGGCTTCCTTTGGTTCTTAACTATGTGGTAACCTGTTTTTTGGGTCTAGAACCTCGGTTAAAGTGTTAGGGGTCCTTTTTGGTTGGCGAAAATGTCTCTTGTTAGAATATGGAATCATCTAAGGATTTTCAGATGGTTCCCAACGTGCTCCCGGGAATTGCAGATATTTCCAGTGGTATGATAACTATTATTAAAATGGATGGAACTAATTTTTTAGAGTGGTCTCAGTTTGCTAAACTTACCATTACTGGGAGGGGTATACTGGGATTCATCACAGGAAGGGAAGTGAAGCCGAGTCCTGAAGGCTCGAAATTTGCAAGGTGGGAATAGGATAACTCCCTTGTTATGTCATGGCTGATTTGCTCAATGCAACCTCATATTGCCCGAAATTACATGTTTCTTCCATCTACCAAGGATATCTGGGATAGGGTGGTTGCTACTTATTCCCAAGTTAACAATATTGCTAGAGTGTATCAGCTTCGGAGGGAAGCTTGCAGTATGCGTCAAGGGGAGAGATTTGTTGCTATGTATTTCTTTTCTCTATAGTCTATCTAGGAAGAAATGGGTCATTTGAAATCTCTAGTTTGGAAGGACCCTGAAGATGGTGAACAGTATCGAAAGTACATAGAGGAGAATAGAATCTTTGATTTTTTGGCAGGCTTAAACCCTGAGTTTGATTTCACCAGGCAATACATTCTTAGTGCAAGCGTTGTCTCTCTTGCTACTGCTTACTCTCTTGTACAAGGGGAAGAAAGTCGAAGAACTGCCATGATGCAATCCTCTGTGAGTTATCATTCTGCCTTTATGTCATCATGACCCAAGCAAAATACTAGCAAACATCCCATTACAGAGAAGGTCGAGGATGTTATTTGTAAGTACTGCAAGAAGTCAAGACACACTAAAGAAAGGTGCTTGAAGCTCAATCCTCATCTAAAGCCGGAGAAGTACAAAACCAGGAAGAAGGGCAATGCTCACTTGGCTACAGTTGGTAATGATGCTCAGCCCTCGGATGTGATGGACAAACTCAGGAATATATTGTTGCAGCTAGAGAAGGGTGGTACATCCTTCTCAACTGGTTCTAAACCTAGTAATCTATCTAGTTCATATGCCAAGACAAGTTTTGCACTTGCTTGTTCCACCTCCTTTATATTGTAGACTCTGGGGCCAATGCCCATATGACTGGTATGCCTTCACATTTTACCTTATATAGGTTAACCTCGGGGAAGGGCAAGATTATTGTTGTTGATGGATCTCAGACCCCAATCTCAGGTCAGGGTGAGGTCAAAATCACTAATAACCTTTCTCTTCTCTATTCTACATGTGCCCCAGCTACAAAAAAAATTTATTGTCTGTTAGTTCTTTAACAAAATCCCACAATTGCTCAGTGGCCTTTTTTTTCCAACCATTGTGTTTTTCAGGACTTGAGCATGGGGAAGACAATTGGTAGTGGGCATGAAGTGGATGGAGTCTACCTCCTGGATGGACCTTTAGAGCATGGATTGTCAAGCCAGATTGAGTCTTGTTCCTATGAGAAAATGAGTCTTTTGAAATTGTGGCATTGTTGCTTTGGTCATATGTTTGTCAATTCTATCAAGTTTTTGTTTCCAATTTTGTTTGATTTTATGTCCAAATTGAATTTTGAATGTGAAGTTTGTCATTTATCCAAACAATGTAGAAACACATATTTTGCAAGTAGCAAAAGAAGTAATGTTGCTTTCCACTTGATCCATACTGATGTTTGGATCCCATATGTTGTTCCCTGTATGGGGGGGTACAAATATTTCATTCTCTTCATTGATGACTATAGTCGGTATACATGGATTTATTTGATGAAAAGTAGAGATGAAGTTCCTATGATTGTTCAAAACTTCATGAATATGGTAGAGACACAATTTAAGAAAAGAGTTAAGATAATAAGATCTGATAATGCCAAGTAATACTTTGAACATTACTTGCATAGATTTCTTGAAGATAGGGGCACTATCCACCAAAGTTCATGTAGTCATACTCCACAACAAAATGGGGCGGCTGAAAGAAAAAATAGGCATGTGGTTGAAGTTGCCCGAGGCTTATTGTTCCAAAATCATGTTCCAACTCGTTTCTGGGGTAATGCTGTTGAGGCAGCTGTATATCCCATTAACAGATTTCCATCAAGTCTTTAACCTTCATTCTCCTCATCAACTACTCTTCCTTGATGAACCTCCTTTTAATCTACCCTTTAAGTTCTTTGGTTGTGTTCGTTTTGTTCATGATATGAGTCTTTCCTGACGCAAGTTTGATCATAAATTAGTTAAGTGTGTATTCCTTGGTTACTCTCCAGTCCAAAAAGGCTATTGATGCTTTGATGCTCTCTTTGGCAAGAGTTATGTCTCTAAGGATGTTACCTTTTTGGAATCCTCTTCATTTTTCTAGTCACCCCGTCCTTCTCTTCTGGGAGAAAATGCAAGTGAAGATCGGACTCCCTTCTGCCTTCCTATTCCTACATCTATTCCTTCCTCTCTTCCTACCTCTATTCCTTCTCCCCCTCCTGTGTATCAACCTCGGTCCTGGCAATAGTTTTTCAGCAGGCGCAGTAAGAGGGTGGGTCCTGAAGTAGAATGCTCATCACAATCTGATTCCCCGGACTCGGGTAATCTTGAACCTCCTGACAATCCTATTGATTCTAACCTTGATCTTCCTATTGCCATTCGAAAAGGGAAGATAGCATGTAGAAAGTATCCTATCACTAACTATGTGTCTTATAATACTCTTTCACCTTCCTATTGTGCCTATATTTCTACTATCTCTTCTGTTTCCATCCCTTGTAGCGTTACAGAGGCAATGTAGTGCCCCCACTGGAAGGAAGCTATGATCCAAGAAATGGAGGCCCTAATAAAGAACCAGACTAGGGAGGTTGTTCCTTGCCCCAAAGATAAGGTTCCTGTTGGGTGTAAGTGGGTTTATACTGTTAAGCACAAGGCAGATGACTCAATTGAAAGATACAAAGCTCGGCTTGTAGCCAAAGGATACACTCAGACTTATGGCATTGATTATTTGAAAACCTTTGCTCCAGTTGCTAAAATTTATTCAATTTGTGTGATCACGTCTCTTGCCACCCATTACTCATGGCCTTTATATCAAATGGATGTATTAATGCCTTCCTTAATGGGGACTTACAAGAGGAAATGTATATGGACTTACCGCTTGGGGTAAGTTTTCCTAATAGTGATGGAAAAGTGTGCCACTTGAAGTTATCTTTGTATGGGCTAAAACAATCTCCAAGAGCATTGTTTGATAGGTTCAGGAATGTCATCTTAAAGATTGGTTTTTCTCAATCTCAAGCTGACCACACCTTATTTATTAGAAGAGTTTATGGTAAAGTAACAATGTTGATAGTATATGTTGATGACATTGTTGTGACAAGTGACAATATCACATGTATCTCTCAGTTAAAGTCATTCCTTGCTTCTAAATTTGAGATTAAGGACCTTGGTGATCTCCGATACTTTCTTGGCATTGAAGTTGCAAGATCCAAGAAGGGGATTTTTCTGTCACAAAGGAAATATGTGCTTGATTTGCTTCATGAGGTTGAGAAATTAGGGTGTAAGTCTGTAGAAACTCCAATTGATCCCAACCACAAGTTGAACTCTACTGAAGGAGAAGTTCTTCCAGATAGGGGGGTATATCAGAGATTTGTGGAACGCCTTCTGTATCTTTGTTTGACTAGACCTGACATTTCTTATAATGTTGGAGTGGTTAGCTTACCTGAAAGGATGCCTTGGCAAAGGGATGTTGTATTCCAACCACAACCATCTAAAGATTGAGGCTTACACAAATGCTGATTGGGCAGGGTCCATCGATGATAGAAGATCTACATCCGGTTATTGTGCCTCAGTTGGAGGCAATGTGGTTTCCTGGAGAAGTAAGAAACAATCTATGGTTGCTCGTTCTAGTGCTGAGGCAGAGTACAGGGCAATGGCTCATGGAGAGTTTGTACTACTCTAGTTGAAGACCTTATTGACTGAGATGGGCATTCAAGCAGATGTTCCAATGAGACTATATTGTGACAATCAAGCAACCATAAATATTGCTCACAATCCTGTCCAACATGATCGTACAAAGCATATTGAGGTGGATAGACACTTTATTAGAGAAAGAATTGCTAGCGAAGAGATTTGACTTCCTTTTGTAAGGTTAGAAGACCAACTAGCTGATTGCCTCACTAAAGGTATTCACCATCCAAAGTTTGCTAAGAACCTTGCCAAGCTAGGCATGATTGGCATATACGCTCAGCTTGAGGGGGAGTGTTGAGAATGGCTAGACATGGGTGTTTTTGGTTTTTTTCTCCTTTTTTATACTCAGTATTTGCGCACCCATATAGGGGCCTTCTTGTAATTGTTATTTTCTCAGATTATAATGTATTCTTTTTGAGGGTGTGAACAGTGAAATACACACCTCTTGACAACTCTCTTTTCCCCCTTCTTCTTCTTCCCTTCTCTTCTCTTCTTCCTCTCTTGAAACCCTAGTTTCTACAACTCTTCCTAACTTAACAACTTACAAATAAAAATAAAATGTTGGGCCCAATAACTTAAATTCGGCCCAACTCAACACTCCCCCTCAAGTTGGGAGTAAATGTCACACATTCCCAACTTGCATAGATCATGCTCCAGCTTGTTCCTTGCAACACCTTTTGCAAGAACATCAGCAAGCTGCAAATCAGAAGCAATGTATGGGAGACAAACCTCCCCCAAAGTCACCCTTTTTCTTATGAAATGTCTGTCCACTTCAATGTGGTTTGTCCTGTCATGTTGAATTGGGTTGTGGGCAATCTTAATTGTTGCCTGATTATCACAATACAACATCATAGGTTCTTCTACCTCAACACCAATCTCTCCTAACAAGGAATGGATCCAGAGAAGCTTTGAAACTTCATGTGCCATGGCTATGTATTTAGCTACTGCACTTGACCTTGCCACAACTGTTTGTTTCTTATTTTTACATGAGACAAGATTACCCCCAACAAGAGTGCAAACTCCTGATGTAGATCTCCTGTCATCAAGGCATCTTGCCCAATCAGCATCTGTATAAGCCTCTAGCTTCAACTGTCCATGGTCAGCAAAAAGTATGCCTCTGCCTGGGTATCCCTTCAAATAAGCAAGAATCCTATCAACAACCTCCCAGTGCTGGACTCGTGGGGCATGCATGTATTGACTTACCACACTCATTGCATAGGAGATGTCTGGTCTTGTCATACATAAATATAGCAGCCGCCCCACAAGTCTCTGATATCTGCCAATGTCCTTTACTAGCTCACCTTCTGATGCTTTAATTCTGTGATTTTCATCAATAGGAGTATTGGTTACCTTTGTTCCAAGTTTCCTTGTTTCTTGTAAAAGGTCCAAAACATATTTCCTCTAAGAAACGAAAATTCCATGCTTTGATCTTACAACCTCGATGCCCAAGAAATACCTCAGCTCCCCAAGATCCTTGATTTCAAATTCTCTATGTAGATTCTTCTTCAAGCTGTCAATCTCACTTAGGTCATTTCCTGTAACTACAATATCATCCACATAAACAATCAGAACTAACACCAGAGACCCCCTCTGCTTCACAAACAAAGTATGGTCTGAGTGTATCCAAAAGCAATCAAGGCCTTCTTGAACCTGTCAAACCATGTTTTGAGAGACAGTTTTAAACCATAAAGTGACCTCTTCAATCTGCATACCTTCCCCTTTTCAGCGTCACTATAGAGACCAGTAGGAAGATTCATATACCCTTCCTCTTGCAAATCCCCATTCATAAAAGCATTTTTTACATCAAGTTGGAAAAGGGGCCAAGAGTATGTAGCACCAAGAAAGAGAAGGATCCGAATAGCAGTCATCTTTGCAACTGTTGCAATGGTCTCTAAGTAATCAATGCCATAGGTTTGAGTGTACCCTTTTGCAATCAATCTGGCTTTATACCTTTGTATACTTGCATATGCCTTGTATTTAACTGTATAAAACATCTGCATTCAACAATCTCCTTGCTCTTTGGTAGATCTGCAATCTCCCATGTCTGATTCTTAATTAAGGCTTTTATCTCTTCTTGCATAGTTGTTTTCCACTCAGGTTTGGAGAGAGCCTCACTGGCACCCTTGGGTATAGACACAAAGTCAAGGGAAGAAAGGAAAGCATGATATGAAGGAGAAAGTCCACTGTAGGATAGATATTGTGAGATACAATGAGCAATACACTTTCTCTTCCCTTTTCTGAGTGCAATAGGAAGGTCTAGGTCTGCAATGGGATTAGTAGAATCAATAGGAACTAAAACATTAGAGGGATCAAGAGGAATACCTGAGTCCATGTTAGTCGAATCTGGAGTCTCTAAGGATCCGATAGGAAGTGATGTGGATTCTGTTGCAGTGGAATCAACCTCCCCGTGAAGTCGTAGGTGCTGTTGTGAGTAACATTGAGAAGCAGGATGCAAGGGAGGTGGTAAGATAGGTGACAAAGGAGGACCAAACAAAGGAGTGGACACAAGGACTGGAGTAGCATTCCTTGGCATTGTCTGACTTGAACACATTCACTCGTACCCCAAACTGTGTTAGCACTATCTGATGAAACTGTCGAATCAAGGATGGTACCTCATCACGGCATCTCATTAAGTAAATCCAAGAATATCGAGAAAAATCATCCACAAATAAATGAAAAAATTCGTAGCCACCCATAGAAGGAAACATGGTATGGTCCCCACACATCAGTATGATTAACATCAAAAGTAGGTGAACACCTTTTGTTACTAGCTTCAAATGAATGTCTACAATGTTTTCCAAGCCGACAACTTTCACACTCTAAGCTAGACAAATTAACGGACTCAAATAACTTCGGAAACAAGAAAAGCAAAGAAGAAAAAGACAAATGTCCCAAACGATTATGACAAAGCATAATCTGACTCACAGACTCTAACTCAAAATCCTTGCTAACATGATGACTCTAATGATGAGGAAGCGCATCCAGAAGGTAGATTCCATTCACCTCATGACCACTCCCAATCGTCCTCTTTGAAACCAGATCTTGCAAAACACAATGGTCAGGAGAAAAAATCACTGATCAATTCAAGTTCTTAGTCAAACTACTAAAAGATAACAAGTTAGTACTCAAAATAGTAGAACTATGGGTCATGTGTTTTGAGGGTCCAGAATCTATAATGCAAGGACGCCCCTCCTTACCTGTAGTAGAAACATAGTTTGCAATGGCATGTGAACTACTTGTATGAGCAAAGGAAGTAGAATGTCCACCACTAGAACCACTTGTACCTAGCTGTCCACCTGTTACCGGATTAGAGTTGACTGCATCTCGCAGATTTAGTAACTGCCCATATCTCTCAAGTTCGGCCCTCACTACAGCAGTTGCAACAGACTCCAAAGTAGTTGTAGTAGGGGGGCCAGGTAAGTCACTAGTGACTGCAATGTTAGCATTTCCCTTCTTGTTTTTTAGTTTATTCGACACAAGGTGAGGATGAAGCTTCCAACGGGTATCTCTCGTGTGTTTAGGCTTCTTATAGTAGTCATAAATCAAATCCTTCTTATCTTCCTTCCTGGTTTCACTGCCACCCCGGTTTTCACTTTGTTTGGGTTTCACAGTACTTACCATGGCTGACTGTTCAAGACCTGAATTCCTCATCATTACATTCCCCCTACTCTCTTCCCCTAATACATATGCCTGAAAGAGAGTAACACTATCCCTAGAAAGTATATGTTGCCTTACATTGTCATACTTGGGATTGAGACCAACAAGAAATTCAAAAGCCCTATTCTTCTCTAAGAGTTTCTGTTAGGCAGCAACATCCTTAGTGGTTTCCCAAACCATTGTCTCTAGATGGTCAATCTCTTGCCATAGGGTTTTAAGGGCCGAAAAATAAACAGCAATAGGTTTATCTCCTTGTCTGGTAGAGATAACCTGGTTCCTCAATTGATATGCCCTAGCAACATTTTCATTTTGTGAGTAGGTTTCTGCAACTCCATACCAAATTCCTTAGCTGTATTTGCAAACAAAAAGGTTTTACTTATATGGAGCAGCATAAAATTGCACAGCCAAGTCATTACCATATAGTTTTCCTATACCCATCGGGAACTACTAGTCTCGGGTTTCACTTCCTCACCAGTGATATACCCCAACTTCCCACGAGCACCATTGGCCATCTTTGCATATTGTGACCATTCTAAAAAATTTGTACCATCCAACTTAACTGTAGTGATGGTTCCAACCCCGAAAAGGTCTCCGACACCTCCTTTCACTGGTTTCATTTCACTCCCCGGTTTGTTCTCAACTCCGTGACCCTCCATAATCCCCAGAAAAGAATATGAAATAAAACCCTTAAAGCACCACAAACACCCTTCTGGTACCCTAGATGATTTTTCCACAAAATATTCTTTTTCTATGGGACGGGAGAAGAGAGAGAAGCAGCCGCTCCCTCCAGAGGCCTCCAAAACAGATGGGACTTGAACTGCCCCCTTCAGAAAACTCCAAGGAACCCTAAGAAATTAGGATTCCACTTCCTAGGTCAAAATTGAAGAATCCTACAAAAATAGGCGTCTCCTCCTTTCTCTAGTTCTTCCTGAATTCGATAGGAAACCCTAGACCAACTATAGGGAAAAATAGATCCACCAAAAAATCCAAAAAATGGGCTTACTTGAGGTCTCTTGAATCAGCCCCTCATATCACCATGCAGTCGGTCGATCTAGTGATGCATGATAAAGCAGCTCAAGAAACCTTTGGCCTACTCTGATACCAAGTAGAATTTGCTAATAACAATTTTAGATGAATGCCTTGTGAAGAAAAGTAGAAGAAACTGAAAGGTTTCGGCAGTAGAGAAGAATAAGAGATTGGGATGTTGCCATATTTTTTAATAGTTTTGGCCGCCAGCCCCTCTTGATTTATATACTTAAAATAAAAGAATGGAAGATTACATGGATACCCTTAGTAGGTCGGCTACTTTAAGTAGCTGAACAGCCACAACTTAAAAGAACATAAACTAATGGGCCTAAGGCTCTATTACTTCCTAACTTAACAACTTAAAAATAAAAATAAAAGGTTGGGCCCAATAACTTAAATTCGGCCCAACTCAATAGAAACCTAATAACTAAAGTTATACAAAAATTACTAACGTTAATAAAACTATTAAAATTTAGCAAGTTTTTATCTAGCAACTATTATAAATTAAAAACTAAAATATATTTGAATTCTATTTAAAAATAATTAATATTAATAGGATAATTAAAATTTACAATAAAAGTAAAAAATTATTAAAAGTAATTAAACAAACCATTTGCATTCCATATGAAAATTCTAAAATTAATTAAAAAATAAAACCGATAATGGTTCAATTAGAGATGTCATAAGACTCCTACTTAGGGATGCAATCTATGACTAATAATTGATAATTGGAAGCGTGCATAAAATCATAGTGAAACTGTTGGCATCAATGTTAAGAATGATGATGAGCTCAGTCATCTTGAACTCTCAATGAGATTTTATGTACAATAAACATATCCAAGATAGGGTCCTAATAGCTAATGAGTTAATAATCTCAAGAACTGGTGGTAAGAAGGGCTTAGTTTGTAAAGTTGATCTAGAAAAATCTTAGGACTATGTGAATTGGGCTTTCCTAGAATACATAATGGCTAAGATGCACTTTGGAAAAAAGTGGAGATATTGAATGAAGGTTTGTATCACTGCAACAAAGTTCTCAATTCTTTTAAATGGGCTGGCAAAAGGAAACCTTAAGAGCTCCAGAGGACTTGGGCAAATGGACCCCTTTTCACCACTCTTATTTCTCGTTTTGATGGAAGGCTTAAGTAGGATGACTACTAGAGCCGTAGAAGGTAGCTATTTGGAGGTCTTTGGTGTTGGTAATACAGGTGAGGGACTCCCTCTACTTAAATTTTCTGATTATACTCTTTTTTTTTTTTTGTGATGCTAAATCTGAGCAAGTGATTTATCTAAGATACTTGCTAGTCTGGTTTTAGGTGGTTTGAGGTTTGAAGGTTAATCTTGCTAAAAGTGAAATGATGGCAATGGTAGAAGTGGAAGACTTACATGAACTGGTAGGTTTGCTAGGTTGTAAGAAAGGTACTTTGTCCTCCAAGTATCTGGGTCTACCATTAGGGGCCAAATACACATAAAGAAGCATATGGGCCCTAATGGTGGAGAAGGTGAACAACAAGTTGGTTCCCTGGAAAGAAAGGTATTTATCAAAGGGGGTAAGGTGACCTTGATAATAAGTGTTTTGGCTAGCATCGAATTTATTTTATGTCTCTCTTTCCCATGTCCACAGAAATAGCTTTGAAGATTAATAAAGCTATGAGAGACTTCTTGTGGATTAGTTGGAAGGAGTCTAAAAAATATCACTTTGTCAAATGGTATTGATAAAAAAATGGTAGATTTGCAAACCCTTCAAAATTGTTTCCTTGGGCATCAGAAATTTAAAGGTTTTCAACTCGGCTCTCTTGGGCATGTGGTTTTGGAGGTTCTTTGATAAGCAAAATGACTTAGGGAGAATTATTAGTGCTCAGAAATATGGTCTCCAAAATAATGGATGGGATGCAACTGATTCTGATCTTCCTTTTGGTTGTGTAGTTTGGAAGGGGATTTACAAAGATTACCCTCCTTATTTTGAAGTGGATCAAGTATAAGGAAAGAGTACATGATAGTTTAAACTTTTGGAAAGATAATTTGTGTGCAAGCTTACCCCTTAATGTTGATGTAGTTTAAAAATATGCTCTGAGAAGCGCTATCATTTTGAAAGGAGAAGACAAGCGGGCCTACATTTTAACTCATTAATGGGCTTCTAACATCTATTTCGGTTAGTGGGTTTCTAATGGCTAGTTTTACATTAAATGTTCCATCAGGTAGCTTTTGTTTTCTATTTAAAGCTTTTTAATCTCAAGCTAGAGGCATCAAGTTCTTCCCTTTGTTTTGAGAAGCTTAGAGCTTTCTTTAGAAAGCTGAGAGAGTCCTCTCTTGGGTGGTTGAGTCCCTAACCTTATTGCCTCATATTGCAAGCCATCTCATTTTTGTGAAGTTCCATCCTATTTCCATTTTTTGTATAGTTCTTTGAGCAAATTTCTTCCATTTTCTTTCTTCATATTTGAGCTACAGCAAATGTTCCCAGATTTGTACTAAATGGCTTCTAAGAAATAGGTTTCAGTGGCTTCTTATGTTGGTCATGGTGATTTTGTGTTATAGATTCCTTCTTTTAGATGGAATTTTAATGATTGGGAGATGTCCCAACATTAACGGTTATGATTCTGCAAAACTCAAGAATTAATCCACAGCTTCTAGATTAACGGTTATGGTTCTGGTCTAAATTCGATTTTTCTCAATCAATAATGACTTGGGGTCAGAATCCACCAACTACTTTCTTAGTAAAGCTGTTTGAGATGGGATTGATCCATCAAAAGTTAAAATTTTCTCTTAGTCATCTACTGAAGACAAATGCCTTGCGAAGGATATGTCGGGTTGGAAAGGCTTGAACTTGTCTAAAATCTTGTGTGATTTGTGCAACAAAGAAGCAAAGACCACTAATCACTTGTTTATCCATTGGGATTTTTCCACCAAAATTTGGTTACATTTGTTGGAAGGGCTGAAATTCAAATGTTTCATGGCCGAACTTGTTAGGGTTGCTGACCAAATTACAAAATCCAATTTGGGAATCGATTTCTTAGTATTTGAAAAATTGAATTTTCTAGATTGAACTTGCATTGAATAGATTATTAGATTTGAAGCCCAAAATTTAACTGAGCATACCTGATACGGGGTCCACAAATTGCAGCTCCTAGAGTGGTAGTTCACACTCAAAATTCAGACCTAGATTGGCTTCTCAATTGAAGATGGCACAGCTGGAAACTTGAAAACAAAAGTAATGGCATATTAGTAGTGAAAAAGAATATCGAAAGTATTTAATATTCATTGCTAAATATACAACAAGAATCCACTGGTGTGGTCCCCACTGTGTTCGTATGACAGCAATTAGTTATGATTAGTTTATTTCAGCTTTATCTTATCTTATCTTATTATTATCTTTCCATGTAAGCAATAAGGGTATTCAGCCCCTTTTCAATCCTTTTACAATTATGATACTATGAATATAAATTTAAGAGTGGGGCGCCTATTTCAATACAACCACTCTCTTTTCTCAAAAATCTCTCTATGAGTTCTCCTTCTCCTCTTCTCTTCTTCTCTTTTTCTTTTAGTTTTTATTTTTTGTTCAAAACCTAAGACTAGTTGTAATCTTGTATGACTACTTGGTATTAGAGCAAGATCTAGGGCTTCTCATGTGAGTCTGATCCAGCTGACCACATGAGAATTGCCTAGGGCTGGAAGATTAAAAAGATTTTTTTTTTTGGTTGATTCTTGGAGGTTATCAGAAATTGTAGCAGCTGTCCAAAGATTGGATTGTGTTCTTGATAATCAGGAAGAATCAGAGAAAGATAAAGAGATCAAGATAAGTTTTTTTATCAAGACTAAAGATGGCGATCAGAATTTCTTGAGGATTCTTAGATCAAGATTAGTTTTTGATCAAGACTAAAGGTGACAATCAGAACTTCCAAAGGACTTTTGGATCAAGATCAGTTTTTTCAAAATTTTCTGGGTAAGATTTCATTCCTTCTTGAGGTCGGCAGCAAGGTTAGCTTAATCTGAGAGGTACGGCTATAAAAAATTACTTTTTTATCTATTTTAGGGTTTTAAGAGAAAACCCTAAAAATCCAGGACTGTTACTGTTTCTGATAGGTGATTAGACTTGCCTTTCTCGATTGAAGTTTGTTTTTTCTCTCTGGAAGACCCAGTAGAGCTGTTCTCTGTTTCAATGACCCATTATTGTTGAATCTAATTTCTGTTTCTAGGCCGATTGTTATTAGTTTTCAGACCCAGTAGGCTGACTGATACAGTGATTAGAATGTTTTTTTTTTAATTATTGAATATGAATTCTGCTTGTAGACCGACTGCTATTAGCTTCAGGCCCAGTAGGCCAAATGTTACTGTGATTAGAAGGTGTTCTTTAATTAACTCCTAACCAATAATGAAGTTTAAGAACCAAGGGAAAGGTGTTTTTGGGATTGGTGGTTTAGGAAACATGACTGAGAACACTTTTCAGATTACAACTATTAAGTTGATGGATCAAACTACTTAGAATGGGTTCAATCAGCCATGACAGCCATTGGGGGTAGAGGAAAACTGAACTATTTGTTGGGGGATGTGAAGGAACCAACTAAGAGGGATCCCACTTATGATAAGTGGGTTTGGGAGAATTATTTGGTGATGACATGGCTATGCAACTCTATGCAGCCACATATCAGCCGAAACTACTTATGGGCAAAAACAACCAAGGAAATATGGGATATTATGAAAGAAACCTACTCTCAGCCCCTTAATATTGCTAGGGCTTATGAGCTAAAATGTGAGGTTAGAAATCTCAAGCAAGGAGAGAAACAGGTCTTTGTTCATTTTCCAACCTTGAAATCCCTGTGGCATGAAATTGACCATCTTTAAACAATTGAATGGGAGAGTCAGAAGGATGCACAAACTTACAGAAAGCAAGTTCAAACTAAATAGAGTGTTTGAGTTCCTAGACGGTCTAAATTATGAATATGATATTGTGAGACAATAATTGTTGATAAGAGACAATGTGATTCTATCACAAGCCTATTCCCTAGTGCACATTGAAGAGACTAGGAGAAAGGTTATGTTGCAGCAACAACCTTTCGAATCAGCCTTGGTAGCAATTAGGCCCAAGGGGTGATAAGGAGAAGTATATGAACAAGGAAGCTAAGAGGGACCTAGTATGTGAGCATTACAAGAAACCTAAACATACTAAAGACACCTGTTGGAAGTTGCATCCACATCTAGTTCTAGGAAAACTTAAAAAAAAAGGGGGGAATGCTAATATGGTTGTTAACACTGGTAGTACAACCTCATTAGACACAAGAGGCACTCCTTTAGACACCCTAGCTATTGTCCGAGCCGCTCTGACTCAGATGGAAAATGAAATTGGTAATTCAGTTCCATCTCCTCAGCCACCATCAGCTCTTCCCACCTAAACTTTTGCTCATTCAGGTAATCGGGCCTCAACTTACCATGCTTCAGTTTCAGGTAATACAAAACATTTTTGGGTAATAGATTTAGGAGCATCTGACCATATGACTAGCTTGCCATTACTGTTTACTATCTATCATTTATCTTTCGACAGAGACAAAGTATCCATTGCTAATGTCTCCCTTGTTCCTATTTCTAGCAAGGGAGACATCAAGTTGTCTAATGCCATTTCCTTATCTTTGGTTTTGCATGTTTCTAAATTTTGTACTAACTTGCTTTCAGTTAGTAGCATTACAAAAAACCTGAATTGTTCAGTAACATTTTTCCCTGATTGATGTGTTTTTTAGGATCTGGAGACAAGGAAGGTGATTGATACTGGCTGTGAGACGAATGGAATCTATCTGCTTGGAGGGAGTTCTCATTGGGAAGATAGTGAAACTAATAGGTCTTTTGTTTCTTAGTCTATTGGTCAGGTTATGCTTTGGCATAATCGATTGGGTCATTTATCTTTTCAGGCTTTAAAGAATTTGTTTCCTAGTTTGTTTAAATCTATTCAGATATCCAATTTGAGATGTGAGAGTTGTGAGCTTGCAAAGCATTGTAGGACAACTTATTCATTGAGTAATAACAGCATGATTCCTTTTGAAATTGTGCATACTGATGTTTGGGGACCCTATCATATCACTGCCATAGGAGGGTACAAATATTTTCTGTTGTTTGTTGATGATTATACTCGTTTTTCTTGGGTCTACCTTATGCATTATCGAAATGAAGCTCCAGCATTGACTCAGATCTTTCATAAGATGATTTTAACCCAATTTGAGGTCAAAATCAAAATTTTTAGATCCGATAATGCGAAAGAATATTTTGCAAACCCATTAGCCTCTTATTTTCTTGACCATGGGATTATCCATCATAGTACCTGTCCTCATACACCATAACAAAATGGGGTTGCTGAGAGAAAGAATAGACACATATTGGAGGTGGCCAGAAGCATTATGTTTACTTCCAATGTGCCTATACGATTTTTGGGGTGATGCTATTCTTACAGCAATATATCTCATCAATCGAATTCCTTCATGGGTACTTGACATGAAACCTCCATTTACCCTTTTTATATCCTAATAAAGAGTTGTTTATCGTTCCCCTTAAAACCTTTGGATGTACTTGCTTTGTTTAGATTCTTGGTTGTCATCATTCCAAATTTGATCCTAAGGCCTCAAAGTGTATCTTCCTTAGTTATGCACAAACTCAAAAGGGATATTGTTGCTACGAACCCACTTCTAGGAGGAGATTTATCTCTATAGATGTCACTTTCTTTGAGGATGTACCCTATTATCCAAGGGCTTCTCCTCAGGGGAACATAGTGAGGTTGGGATTAACTCATTAGAAGTTCCTTTACCTGTTCCATTAAGTGAAGAGGGATGTAATGGAGAAGGTTGTCAGAGGTGCAGGGATGTGAGAGTCTATCATAAACGGTGGAGGTAGGTTGATTTTGGTCATCAGTAGTCTAGGCCAACCGTAGTTCTTTCTACAAATCTAGATCCAGGTACCACAGTCCCTTTATCAGATATTACAGATGAGATACCTTCCACTATTGAGCCTTCACCTTTATTAGATGACCTTGACCTCCTTATTGCAGTCCATAGAGGCAAACGTCATTGCACCACATCCACAACTCACTACATTTCCCTATTCTTGTCTTATGATCATTTATCCCCCTCTTACAAGTCCTTTCTTGCGTCCATTTTTGACATTCCCATTCTCAGAACAGTGCAGGAAGCCTTGTCAGTTCCTGAGTGAAATGATGCAATAAAAGTAGAAATGGATGCTCTCATCAGAAATAATACCTGGGAGATAGTTGATCAGCCTAAAGGGAAGAAACCGGTTGGATGTAGATGGGTGTTCACTATGAAACATAATGTTGATGGTTTCATTGAAAGGTATAAGGCCCGATTAGTTGCAAAGGGATTTATTCAGACATATGGTATTGACTACTTAGAGACTTTTGCACTAGTAGAAAAGATGACCACTATCAAAGTCTTATTATTTCTTGTAGCCAGTTACTCTTGGCCTTTGTTTCAGATGGATGTTAAAAATGCCTTCCTCAACGGAGACTTGCAGGAAGAAGTTTACATGCAGTTGCCTCTTGGATTTTATGGTGTGCAGACAAGAAAGAAGGTTTTCCGGCTGAACAAAGCCTTATATGGACTAAAACAGTCCCCCAGAGCTTGGTTCAGTAGATTCAGACAAGCCCTTGAAAAGTTCGGATATGTGCAGGCCCAGTCAGACCACACCTTGTTTATTAAGAAAGTGGATTCTTCCTTAACCTTGCTTGCTGTATATGTGGATGATATTATAGTAACAAGGAGTGATAACAGTGAGATTGAGTTTCTTAAGAAACTCCTTCATCAAGAGTTTGAGGTGAAAGATCTGAGAGAGCTACGATACTTCTTGGGTATTGAGGTAGCTAGGTCCAAGCATGGGATTTTTGTTTCTTAAAGAAAGTATCTTCTTGACTTGTTGGAACAAACTGGAAAGTTGGGTGTTAAGCCTACTGACACACCTATTGAACAGAACCACAAGATCAGTGCAGAGGGTGGAGAGCCTCTTGAAGATAAAGCTATGTTCCATTGGTTAGCTATGTTCCATTGGTTAGTTGGAAAACTTCTCTTTGTCTCACGACCAAACATCAGTTATGCAGTCAGTGTTGTTAGTCAGTATATGCACTCTCCTAGAACTACTCACCTACTTGCAGTTGAGAGGATATTGGCATATTTGAAGAGGTGCCCAAACAGAGGCATTTTATTCAAGATTAATGATCACATGAAAAATATAAATTTACACAGATGCTGAATGGGCTGGGTATGTTGATGATAGAAGATCTACCTCTGGATATTGTGCTTTTGTAGGAGGTAATCTTGTCTCTTGGAGGAGTAAAAAACAAAATGTTGTTTCCTGTTCCAATGCTAAAGCTGAATATAGGTCCATGGAAAATGGTGTGGCTGAGATTCTATGGTTGAGATCACTATTTGAGAAGTTGGGTATTGCTTATAAGAAACCCTTGATGCTATACTGTGATAATCAGGCTGGCATTAATATAACCCATAATACGGTACAACACAATAGAACTAAGCATATTGAAGTGGACCAACATTTTACCAGAGAAAGGGTTACATCTCAAGAAGTATGTCTTCTATACATCACCTCCGACATGCAGCTTGCAGATCTTCTCACCAAGGTTGTTTCAAGGAAGAAGTTATAGGCAGGCCTATGCAAGTTGGGAATGACAAATATATTTTCCCAACTTGAGGGGGAGTATAGAGAACACTGATGTGGACCCCACTGGTGTGGTCCCCACTGTGTTTGTATGACAACAGCTATGATTAGTTTATTTCAGCTTTATCTTATCTTATCTTATTATTATCTTGCCATGTAAGCAATAAGGGTATTCAGCCCTTTTCAATCCTATTACAATTATGATACCATAAATATAAATTTAAGAGTGAGGTGGTTGTTTTAATACAACCACTCTCTCTTTTCTCATAAATCTCTCTATGAGTTCTCCTTTTCCTTCTCTCTTCTTCTTTTAGTTTTTATTTTATGTTCAAAACCTAAGACTAGTTGTAGTTTTGTATGACTACTGTGTCCAACTACAGTATCTTTTTGATGTTAGAACCATATTTGCAATATCAATGATATTTGGAAAATTTTCTTTGAAATTTCCCCATTTTTCTAGGGACAATATGAAATTATCCAGGAATATTTTTTCTCTAATATCTTCAATATATCATCAATATGTTGGTGATATTTTGGATCTTATTGATAGATTATACATTTAAAAGAAAAAGAAGGAACACAACTAATATTTTAGGGCACTGTTAGAGAGTTTCTAATATTTCATTAAGTAATCTTAGTTTTTTATAAATCTTTTCCTAAAAGAACAAGTGGGGATTTTGTGATTGAATGATTGGTATATTATTTTGATCTGTTTCCTTTACGAAGTCAATATAATCCAAAAGAGAAAGAAGAAACACTACTACAAAAGAGGATTCTCAATCTAATGAAAATGTATAGTGAAAAAAAGGCAAAAATCAAATTGAGAAGTAAATGGCATGTATAATAATGAATAAAGAGAACAAAGATAAATGGAATTCGGATTCAGTCCTCACAAAATCATTCTCACACTGTTCCCATAGCACCTTGCAGCTGTGCATTGGGAATATCTCCCTATGACTAAAAACATACAAGCATGGAGATCTTCCCAATGCATGGTTGCAAAAGGCTGTGAGGACGGTGTGAGGACAGTTTCGTGAAGACTGAATCCAAATTCAAATAGAAGACTAAAAGGGAGGCAGAGAAAAATATCTATTAAAGCCCCTTAATGTTTTCTATTTGGTTCATACGGTTGTTTGCTATGCTTTTTTAGCCTTAAATGTTGCAATTTTACTTCTTTGAATATTTCCTTTAAGGTTTATTAGTAAATTCCATGTTTTAGAAAATTTCCATGACTTTTATTTTCCAAATTTCTTATTGAGATTGGTGAGATATCCCCAAAATTCCCCATCTCTAGATGGTGAAATGTCCATCGATATTGAAATACGAACCATGGTTGGAACCCTATTCTCTTTGTTGTTTGCAGAGCTCCTCAATGTACACAGTTGGATGTATATATTAACAGTTTTATATTTATACAATACATGCACTACAATCTAATACTTTACCTTTTCAAAAAAAAGTGCATCACTTTGCAACTAGCCTAACTTTGTACCTATCAAGGCTACCATCTACCCTGTATTTAACTATAAAGGCCCATTCACAATCAACTGAGGTCTTTCTTTGTGGTAGGTTGACAATATCCAACGTTCCATTCTTTAAGAGAGCATCCATTTGACCTGCATTGCCTCCCTCCACTTAGTCTTTACCAAAGCTTCCACTACGTTTCTAGGAATAAAAGTAGAGGATTTTGAAAGGATTGATAGATAAGAGGTGAATGACTATGAGTAGGAGAGAGACAAATATATTGTGGGTAGTAGAAACTTGCTTACTCTTAAAAGAATATCAAGGTCATGGTCTAAATCAGGTAATATTGGACTTACCTCTTTAAAGCAGATTAGAAGTGGTTGAGGTGAGGGATCATTAATAACATGCTTTCTTCATCATTAATGTTTCCAAGAACTCAATTAAAACATGCATCTTCATTTTTCTTAACAGAAAACTTTTTCTTTTCATAAAAAAAACTGAGATCCCCTTCTTCTTCTTCTTCTTCTTCTTTTTCTTTTTCTTACACCTATTGTGTTCTGAACTGTCTCATGCCTCTGCCCTCTAGGTAGTGGAATGCCTTGCATTACGCCTCCCCATTTTAAAGCATTGCTTCCAACTTTCTTCATGTCCCTCGTTTCAATTCCATCAGATATGTCTGAGAATATTGAAAAAAAATCCAAACAAAAATCTTAGGAGAGGCTAGCAAGAAAAGGATAAAATACATTTGGTGGATTGGGTACAAGTGTGTAAACTTGAAGCAACTGGAGGTTTGGGTTAAAAACACAAGGGAGATGAGCACAACACTATTAGCGAGATGGTTCTGAGGATTCAGTTCTAGACCATACCAGCTTTGGAGGAAAATCATCACGGAGAATTTTGGTTCTAGAAACTTCAATTGGGACCTAGGTATCATCAAGGGCTCTTATGGTTGCTCAATTTGGAAGGGCATTGGAAGATACTACACCATTTTTATTCACGGAATACAGCTGAAGGTGGGATTTGGAGATAAGATAGAGTTTGTTTCGGGAGAGATGTAAGGTATGAAGATAGGGCCTTGATGGAGAGGCTCCCCTCCCTACTCATACTATGTGATAACAGGGATGCCAGGGTGGTGGATTCTTATAATGTGCTGAATGGGGGTGTGTATTGGTGCCCTACTTTTTGGATAAATTTGAATGACCAGGAAATATAGGAGCTAACCTCTCTCCTCAAAATCCTAAACAGTAATTGCCCAAAGCTGGACCAAGAAGATAAAAGGTGTTGGAGATGGGAAAAACCAAGAAGGTTGTCTGCTAAATCTTTTTACATTCAGCTAATAAATTCTCAGAGAACAAGTCCCTTCTAGGGCACCTTTTTTATTGTGGACTGCTCTGTCAGACAGATATCTCAGCAGAGACAATCTGGTCAAAAGAGGGATTCAAGTTCAAGCCAAGCACTGCATAATATGTGGGTTTGACAGGGAAACAGCATATCATTTGTTCTGCGTTATTCTTTTTATTTTAAATTATAATGGCTTTAGTAAGTTAGTCATATCAGAATAGTAAGCCAATAATCCAATCATCAAATCCTCCTTTACTCTTAAACCAAATTCCTTGAAATGAATACAGACCCTAAAATATTTTGAAAAAAAGATATTGAATTATATATATAGTCCAGATATAATTTACCTAGAGCACCTTGAATGTATGATGGTATAACTTGATACTGCTTTTATATCATTAATATTATCTTTTAGAAATACTATTCAGTACTTTATATTTATTTTACCTTTCTATTCATCTTCTTTGAAATGAGCCATTTGTTAAGAATGTATTGTACATGCAGGAAGTTCTACATGATATGTGTCTTCTTGTATATTCTTTTTTTTATGACATTCACTAATGCTAGTTATACCATTTTTTCTCTTCATTTTTTCAGCTGAAAGAAATGTCAGAGAAGTTACCTTCTGAGGTTTATGACAGTACAGACATCAAAGCTATGCATTCTCAGATAGAAGCTTTGCTGAAAACAGATGGAAGTCAGGCATCAGAAGCTTCCTCTTCCTCACCTACTGGCATTTTAGATTCTGAACAACAAAGTATGCTTGACAATACTCTCATGGTTGATGAATCCTCTGCTAGCATGCAAGACCAAAGGATGGATGGTACTGAAGGTGAGGATGGTAATAGACCATCTGTTTCTGATGTCAATGAGGCTGCTCCTCCGCAAAGTATGGAAAATGGCTCAAGACCATCAACATCAGAGGTGACTGAACAATTTGAACCTGGTGTGTATGTAACCCTTGTTCCACGTAAGAATGGGACCAGAGTCTTCAAACGAGTCAGATTCAGGTATTTATTTTCTAGCATGCCAAGAAATTTTCTTCTCCACCTTTCAATATTTATAGTTTCTATCTAACTACCAGTTGTTAAATTCATATTTCAAGACAGTGTTAATTATCTAGCTTATAGATAAAAGTAGAGTAGGATCTTCAAGGGGAGGTCCATCATCTTTAGAATACTTGGCATTGTGTTCTAAAGGTGTGTATCAACTTGTTTGCAATCAGTCCAATTTGCCAAATTGATAAGGTCTCTGGTGTATTTCTACTCTTTAGTATCTAACCATGAGGATATGAATGCATTGCCAGAGTCACTAGTGTGGATAAATAGGCAATAATCATGGCAGCTCCAGTAATTATTTTCTTGGCATGTTCATACCAAGGTCTCGGAGCTTGTTCCCATACAATTATTTCTTCAACTTATGAACAATAGACTTGTCACTGCAATACCTTACCTTGGAGGGGGTCTCATGTACAAAAGTCACCTTCAGATGTCCATGTAGGAAAGCATTCCTGTCATCCATCTGTGAGATAATCCAAGCCTGAACAGATGTAAGAGAAAGAAGAACCCAGAATGATGTCAATTTAGCGACTGGAGAAAAGGTTTCTTCACAATCCACGCCATACTCTAATTTTATCCCTGAGATGCCAAGTAGACTTTATATCAGTTTGTTAAACTATTGGACTTGATCTTCATAGAGAAACCCATTTACTACTAACAATAAGTACAGTAGAGGGGACCCATGCAGTGCATGGGACTTATCAAGGAAAAGTGAAACAATGGAAACTGGTAATTATATTAATAATTTTAATTAATATTTGGGTGATGACTTTCCACCCTTAATGTGTAATCTCCTTTTTTCCTTGACAAAATTTTTATTTACTTATCAAAAAATATTATATTAATAATTTTAGTAATTTCTTACAAAAAAATATTTAGTAATTTATCTTAATTATATTAATAATTTTTAAGAAAAATAATAAATTCTTGATAATTACTTAATAAATAATTTTTTTTCATATTATCCGTTAGTGTTCTATTTTATTTATTTTATTCTATTAATGATTAAATGTTATAATTAAATTAATCTATAGATTTAACTTTTTTCAATTAATCTATAGCTTGCTCAAGGTTTAAGACCAGGTTGGGCTTTGGTTGATCCTCAACCTGACCCAACCCCCTAAGTTGCACCCCTAAGAGCAATATGAAATTTGTAATTAGACTGAACCAAAACTAAGCACAATCCATGCATGCATTATTTTTGGATTTTTAACTATTTTTAAATAAAAATTATTAATATTGAATTCGAAGGAGCTATGGGGGATGAGCTACCCTCATTAAGAACCAAAAGTATAAAAGATCTCAGGCAAGATTTTGATACTGTATTGACAATTTTAGAGGTTGTGTAGCCCATCCCTGCCCACACCCTAAGCATAATAATATTTGTCTGGGCTTGGGATAGGGACAGGTTCACCTGTCCCATGGAGGGGTTGGATGTATGGCTGTATCTCTTTAGTCTCTTTCTCTGTGATCCTTAATGGGATTTCTTCGGATTTCTTTCATATATGTAGGGGGTTGAGACAAGGGGATCCCTTGTCCCCTCTGTTATTTGTTTTAGTGATGGAAGCCCTAAATCTGTTATTGAAGAGGGGTGTCCAGGAAGGATGGTTAGGGGATTTAGTGTAGGGACAAAGGGACCATGCATTTCACATCTGCAATTTGAAATTGGCACCCTCATATTTCTAGATTCAGTGGAGGATCAAGTTCTGAACCTAAGGGGAGTCTTAGCAAATTTTGAACTGCTAACAGGCTTGAAGGTGAACCTGGAGAAGAGTATTCTGATTGCAGTTGGAGAGATCAATCAAGAAGAGATGTCAATGTTTGTGGCAGTCTTAGATTGCAGAATAGTGGAGCTCCCTTTTTCTTACATAGGACTCCCAACTGGGGCTAAATTTGGCTCAGCAAGCACATGGAAACCTCTCATTGAGAGAGTGGAAATGAGGTTGGAAAACTGGAAGGCAAGATATCTCTCTTTGGGGGGGCAGAATCACCCTCATAAGAAGTGTGATTCAAAGTCTACCTACTTATTACCTCTCACTATTGAAAATATCAACTTTTGTAGCTGATAAGATGGAAAAAAAAAAATCATAGGGACTTTCTATGGGAAGGGGCAAAGGGTCCAAGGAAGTTTCATCTAGTAAGGTAAGGTGGGAGAAAATTTGTAGGACGAAAGCTTTATGGAGGTTTGGGCTAGAAAAGGAAAGGGATTCATTATGGAGAAGAGTGGTGGTAGGGAAGTATGGTGTGGTGAGATTTGGGTGGGAACCAAGGGAGATATCCAATGGGGTGGGTGTATGGAAAGGTATAATGAGTTTTGACCAGGATTTTAGAGGCCTGGTTAGTTTTAATGTAGGAGCTGGACCTAGAGTGAGGTTTTGGGAGGATGATTGGATTGGGGTTGGGAAATTGTGTAATTTGTGCCCAAGATTGTACAGGCTGACTGATCATTAGGTCTCTGTGGCCCAATGTTATGAAGTTAGTGGTGAGAAGGTGGTTTGGGTTCCGAAGTTAGAAGACCTTTGCGTGACCAAGAGTTGGAGGAATGCGTTAATTTGCTAGACAGATTGGAGCAAACCAGAATCTCTACAACTAGTGAAGATGGTCAGTGGTGGAAGGAGTGCGGTAATGGAAAATTTGCAGTGGAATCATTTTACATGGACCTCATCAAGGACAGTGTAGTTAATGATCAAATGAGTGGAATATGGGGAAACCCAGTTCCCCCAAGAATTGAAGCTTTTGCCTGGTTGACTACAATGGATAGTGTCCTCACAATAGATCATCTAAAAAGTAGGGGGTTTTTCTTGGCTAGTTACTGTACATGTGCAAGTCAGATGAGGAAACTGTACTCCACATGTTTTTCTCCTGTCACTTACATGTTTTCTACTTAATTATTATTTAATTTTTATTATTATTACTTTAATATTGTATTAATATTTTATTTATACATGTGCCTTTGTTTGTTATTATTAATTTATTAATATTTTATTATAATGCTATTATTTTATTACTATTTTACTAGCATTTTGTTAATACTTTATTAATATTTTAGTATTTTATTAAGGTGTTATTTGGGAAGTCCTTTTAGATAGATCTTTTAGCAACCCAGATGGCCAAAAGACATACTGAGCTTTTGGGGTCTTGTCTTTAAAGACAAAGACTGTTTGGTAAGTGGCTTGGTCTTCCAGGCTTTTAAAAATGCGTTTAGAGGCTATGTATCATGCAGAAAGACCCAAAAGCTTCATTTGAAGCTTCTTGAAATTCAGCGTTCTCAGCCTTTTGGGGTCTTTCTGTGCACGCCTTCTCATCCTTCTGGCTTTTGGTTACCAAATGGAAAAAGACCAATTTTAGGTCTTTCAAGCTTGTCGAAGCCCAAAAGACCACGTGGAAAGACTTGCCAAATGCCACCTACCTAATATTAGGGTTTGGGGGATATTTTGTCATGAGTTCCTCCTTAACATATTCTAGGATGGGAATCCCATTACGCCAAAAATGGGAATCGGAACCCCATTCATGTGAAACAAACAGTTGGCCATTCTAATTCAAATTCTAGGCATCTATATACTAGGGAACCAAACAGACCCTTACTGTATTATGTTATATTACTATTCCCTCTCCCCCACTCCCTCTCTCCCTTAAATATCTTTATTAATATAATAGTTCTCTCATTAGCACATTATAACATGCATTATTATGAGAGGCTTTGAAAAACTCTGACGTCCCTCTCTCTTTCTTTATTAATATAATAGTTCTCTCTCATTAATGCCCTCTCTTTCTCTAATAATATAATATTTTGAAAATAGTGTACAGCTTTATTTTTTAAATCAAAAGAAATTTAAAAATGCAAGAAAAAAAGGAAAAATTTAGATAAATACCTTTGCTGAAAGGAGAGGTCTGCAGACATATATATATATATATATATATATATATATATATATATATATATATATAAATACTTGAATTTCAGCATCCATATCCTCTCTTCGACGTGATGTACTATGAGCTTTCTGGCAAGTAGTAGGAATGTCAACTGCATCAAGAGAAGAGAAAAGCGAGCTAGAGGTTGACAACAAACCATATCTATTTGGGGAATCTAGAAACACGCTGAAAATGATGAGGTGTAGAAGTTTAACTAGAAGGAACAGAAGAAAAGGAAGGATCAAGATTGGATACCTGAGGTGTAGATTCAAGATTAGGACTATCCACTGCTAGTGTTAGAGGAGAGGGTTCAAATTGATCCGACTTTTTCCTTCTTTGAAAAACAATCAATGGTGGCACTGACCAAGCCATAGAAGAGTCTAACACATCAAAGTTACATATAATAGAAGTAAGACTCTTAAAGGATTTAGACGCAGAATGATGATAGGATAAGTTTTCTAAGAAAACAACACGGGTGGAGACATAATTCCTTTGTTTGTTTGGGTCATAGAATAAGAACCCATTATGCTCAGAACTGTATCCATTGAAAATGTAAAGGGCAGCCTAAGGTGACAACTTGTTTCCTTCATGTGAAGCTAAGTGGACAGAAATTGGACTGAATACTGATGACCTGAATTGACTAATGAACTTTGACCCCTTCATTATTCTTTCTCCTTCACCCACTCTTGCAAACAACTCATCCTTGAGCTTTCTAATTCATATCCCCCATTATAATATGATAAATGTTTAACATTAAAAGTATCACTAATTTTAATTTCTGAAGGTAATTAAACTCTACATGAATTTGCTCCCATTTTCTTTACAATCATGCAAGTTTCTTGGGCTTTAATTTGTTATAATCACCAGATTGATACCTTTCTTTAGAATGACATGCCTATACTTCATCTCCCACGTCAAAATTTAATTTTGTCTGATGCCTATCTACTTGCGCCTTGTATCTAGATTCTAGCATAGCTTTCTCAATATTGTCCTTTTCATGCTCATGAATTGCCTTCAGTTTTACAATGACATCTTCAGCTTTTTTGTTGTGGTGCTTGAAACCAGGAAGAGGAATATGGTTTAGTGGTTTCTAAGGATTCCTCCCAAAGACTACTTCAAAAGGGGAAGATTAGTGATCCTATTTTTTAAGCAATTGAACTCGAATTCTAGATTTGGCAGGGATAAATCCTACATTTTCCAAATCTTCACATGGGCTTTGAGCATGTTCCCCAAAGTTCCGTTGACAAATTTAGCTTGTTCATTAGTTTGGCGGTGATATGGAATATTAAATTGAAGCTTAGTGATGCAGCAAAATGTAAAAAACAGTAGAAAACAGCAACTAGAATTGTTGAAAATCTTGAGGTGAACAGTATAGTTGAAGCTTGAACAAGGAACACCGAACACCCCACTTTTAGGGCTGAAATCTCCAATTCAGTGGATAGTACAAGTCTTTAGGGTTTCAAAGCAGCAAAAAGATCCTTTTACAAACATGATATGAGCCTTCTATAATTGCCTCCAAGCAAAGTGACGCCCTAACACAGTTTGACAGAAATACCCCCACTTAAGTGATTCACATGACAATCACATGACTCAACTTAAAGATAAAAGATTAGGACACTAACAAGCAACTATAAAGTCCATACAAGTTACATAACTCAAGAAAATAAGAAGCAATGCTGAATAGCTAACTTGGCCTCCCTAGGGATCCACTGCTAGCAGGGTTACATGTGGGCCTCACATGCTCTTGCATCACTTAGTACTAAGTTTCTGCCAAAGGAGCTTCCAAAAGGTGCGCTTAAATTTAGAATCTTTGTTAAAAGTAATAGTAGTGGGTACTCCATGATATCAAACTTCCTTGAAGAAAGAAATCAGCAAACTTAGTTGCATCATGTGTTCTATTACATGGAACAAAGTGAGCTTGTAAAGCATGGACAAACAAAAATGCCATAGTCTCGAATTAGTGGACATGCAAAACAGGTTGTTTGACCTAAGCAGGCATGTTTGAGAGATGGTGTGGGGCTGAAAACAACACTCGTTCAGTAGCACGATCCCCATGTGAGTCAATTAGTAACAGGCCACAGTGACATGGCTACATGTTTTAAAGAATCTTTCAGTTGAGGCACACGAGCTGATTGTTCTAGAAGTCAGGGAGTGGAATTTTTTAGAAGAAGCCTCCATAACTGCCTATAAATACATAGTTTCACAGCAGAATCAAACATTAGAAAAAAGAGATATTTGACTCTGAGATCACTTGCCTTCTAGTGTCACCATATTTACTCCTTTCCTTTGGACCTTCCAAGATCCATGGCCACTACCTCATCTAGGTCCATTTGCTTAGCCATCTTCAAAAATCTGTCCATAACCACAAAAATACTATCTGATATTCTAGAAAAAGATAGAAAACTATTTTTGAAAAGTTACTAAATGAACATGCAGATGAAGCTGATGGAGAAGAGGCTAGTAATGCATTACAGTTTTTTTTTTTTTTTTTGAAAATGCTGTACTTTTTTCAGATTTAGTGCCACAAGGGAACTATTGAAATTTCTCTCTTTTATTTCGGGTCATCCTTGTATATAATCTAGTGCTGGCGCTGCCAGTACAACTTTTGGCCTCTTATTCTTCCTCTCTTCTTTTCTTCTCTCTTCTCTTCTCCTCTCTTCTCTTCTCCTCTTTCTACTATAATAGCTTTAGTGATTCTTTCCTTTTTTGCTGCTTTCTCTCAAAGAAACTTGAGAATACTAATCGGACAGGTTTGAGAGTCTTTTTCAACCTTCTTTCCTTTTGTTCTTGGTTGTGTACCAAGAACAACCTGTAACAGGCTCGTGTGATTAAATGTGAAGGGTTTAGAACCTATTTTTTCAGTTTTTTGTGGATTGTGTGATCCTTTGTTGTGTATTCGTAGGTCAGGAGATGACTTGTGCTTGCTGTAGGGCCAGTTTTTTTTCCCAGGTGGTGATTTTGGTGATTGTTCTACTATTATCTGATGCTGTATATGTTTTCCAGAAATCATACTGTGTGTGGACTGAGAACAAAATATAAAATAGTAATAATAATATTTTTTTCCTTTCTGGTTTTGAACTACAGTGCTTTTCTGTCCTCTTGTGATGAGTGTAGAAAAGAAAAAACAATTTTCTGATTTGAGAACAATGAGAAAAAAGAGAGAAAGAGATAGATCTTATGAGAGGAGAAGAAGAGATGGGGAGAAGCCAATAATGATCTGGACACCCCACTCGTATCTTATATACTCATAAAAAAGATTAATTACAAAAACTAAAATTCTCTTAATGGGGCAGCTACTGTTTCATAACATAGAAACAGCTCCAAAGAAACATAAACTAATGAGCATTGGGCCCAATAACACTAACTAATGATTATCCATAAGAAAATGCTGAATTTCAACACTCCCCCTCGAGTTGGGAGTGGATGTCACACATTCCCAACTTGTGTAGATCATGCTCAAGTCTATTTCTTGCAACTCCTTTTGTGAGAGCATTGGCTAGTTGTAAATCAGATGCAACATATGATAGGCATGCTTCTCTAAATGTCACTCTTCTCTTATAAAATGTCCGTCCACCTCTATTTTCTATGGTCTATCATTGCAACTCCTTTTGTAAGAACATCAGATAGTTGTAAATCAGATGCAACATATGGTAGGCACGCTTCTCTAAATGTCACTCTTCTCTTATGAAATATCTATCCACCTCTATTTTATATGTTCTATCATGCTGAACTGGGTTATGAGCCATGTTAATTGTTGCTTGATTATAGTTGAGCAAGAGCAAGAGAAGAGAGGAGAGGAGAAGAGAGAAGAGAGGAAAGTCAAGTGGACTGAAAAACCCTTCAGAATACAGGGGGCGAGTGTAAGAGTTATTATTTATACTGGCCCAGTCATACAATATAAACAAGAGAGAAATTACAACAGTACCCTTGTGGTACTAAACCTGAGTACACAAAACAACTGTCAACACTCCCCCTCAAGTTGGAGCATAGATATCAATCATGCCCAACTTGTCACAAAGATCATGATGTCTGGAAAGGTTTAAACCCTTTGTAAAGATGACTGCAAGATGGTTTTCAAAAGTGACATAGGGAGTACACACTTCACCTGTGATAACTTTCTCTCTGATAAAATGTTTGTCAACTTCGATGTGTTTTGTTCTATCATGTAGCACCGGATTGGCAGCAATGTTTATAGCCGCCTAGTTATCACAAAATAGAGTTATAGGTTTGGTCACTGGGAAACCCAACTCACCCAACAAATTCTTTATCCACATGCCTTCAGCAACCCTGAAGATGATCAAGACTGCTATCAGTCTTGGAATTTCAGGTTCGAACAGAAGAGAAAGTGAAGAAGAAAGGGGAGAAAGATTAGTGAGAGAGCAGTAGAACACAGGTTTGAAAGGAAGGACAGATTCTAAATTAAATCTGCCACCGCCACCTCAACTTAATATTTATATGTTATGCTAGTTACAGGAAAGGACACATTTGCCCTTGGTGTTTACATCATAACACTTGATAATATAAAACTGAAAAGTAAATAACAACTAGAATAATAGAAAAACATAACAAATAGGCTAGGTACATTCTACCCTACGGACAGAGTGGCCCCACAGCACACCAGTTTCTCTACACTCCCCCTCAAGTTGGGAGTAAATGTTTATCATTCCCAACTTGGATAGATCCGCTTCTAGCTTCTTTCTTGATACGGCTTTAGTGAGGATATCTGCTAGTTGCATACTGGAAGTGATGTAAGGGAGGCATACTTCTTGAGATGAGACCCTCTCTCGTACAAAATGCCGGTCAACTTCAATGTGTTTGGTTCTGTCATGCTGCACTGGATTATGTGCTATATTAATGGCTGCTTGATTATCACAATACAACATAAGAGGCTTCTCATACTCAATACCCAACTCCTCAAGTAGAGATCTTAGCCATAGGATTTTAGCCACTCCGTTGGTCATGGACTTGTATTCTGCTTCAGCACTAGACCGGGAGACAACACTTTGTTTCTTACTTCTCCAGGAGACAAGGTTTCCTCCCACAAGGGCACAATATCCTGAGGTAGATCGTCTGTCATCAACACTCCCAGCCCAATCAGCATCCGTATAGACCTTCACCTTCATGTGGTTATTGTTCTTGAACAGTATACCTCTACTCGGGCATCTCTTCAAGTATGCTAGTATTCTTTCTGCTACTAGAAGGTGTGTGGTTCTAGGAGAATGCATGTACTGACTGACAACACTAACTGCATAACTGGTATCTGGCCGAGTGAGGCACAGATATAGGAGCTTTCCCACTAACCGCTAGAACATAACTTTGTCTTCAAGCAGCTCTCCACTCTCTGCACTAATCCTGTGGTTCTGTTCAATGGGTGTATCTGCAGGTTTGACACCCAGCTTTCCAGTTTCAGCCAACAGATCTAAAACATATTTCCTCTATGAGACAAAGATCCTCTATTTAGATCTAGCAACCTCAATACCCAAAAAATATCATAGTGGACCCAGATCTTTCACCTCAAACTCTTGATGAAGGAGCTGTTTGAGGGACTCAATCTCATGGTTGTCATTTCCTGTCACCACAATATCATCAACATATACTGTAAGTAGTGTTAGTGAAGACTCCACCCTCTTGATGAACAGTGTATGATCTGACTGGGCCTGTACATAACCGAACTTCCCAAGAGCTAGTCTGAATCTGTCGAACCAAGCTCTAGGTGACTGCTTCAAATCATACAATGCCTTATTGAGCCGGCAAACCTTCTTACCTGTCTCTATATCATAGTATCCAGGAGGCAACTGCATGTAAACCTCTTCCTACAAGTCCCTATTCAGGAAGGCATTTTTAACATCTATTTGGTACAAAAGCCAAGTGTGGCTTGCTGCAAGAGATAATAGAACCCAAATGGTGGTCATCTTGGCTATTGGGGCAAACGTCTCCAAGTAATCTATGCCATAAGTCTGAGTGAACCCTTTTGCAACTAGCCGAGCTTTGTACCTCTCAATGGAACCATCCGCATTGTGCTTTACAGTAAATACCCATCTGCATCCAACTGGTTTCTTTCCTTTAGGCAAGTCAACTAGCTCCCAGGTATTATTTTTCAACAGGGCATCCATTTCAACTTGCATTGCACCTCTCCACTCCGGGACTGATAGGGCCTCTTGCACTATTCTTGGAATAGGGACATTGGAAATGAAACTAAGGTAGGACCTATAGGTAGGAGATAGGCGATCATAGGATAAAAAATGGGAAATACAGTGGGCTGTAGATGTGGTACAATGTCGTTTCCCTTTATGAACTGCAATCGGAAGATCAAGGTCATCTGTAGGAGGTGAAATGGCAACTAGAAGAAGTCTCTGTGGGTCCTGGGACTATAATGCCTGGACCTGGAGCCGCAGATGAGATTGGAGCTGGCCTGGACTGCTGATGATCGGGATCAACCTACCTGCATCGCCTGTGATAGACTCTCAACTCCTGATCCCTCTAGCCACTCTCACCATTGCAGCTCCCCCTCAACTCCTGATCCCTCTGGCCACCCTCACCATTGCAGCTCTCATCACCCAATGGAATAGGTAAAGGAACTATCCCACTCTCACTGCTCTCCCCCTGAAGACATGGACCTAAACCCCTACTCTCACTGCTCTCCCCCTGCTCTCCCCCTGAGGAGAAACCCGAGGATAATAGGGTGTCTCCTCAAAGAAAGTGACATCCATGGAGACGAACTTCCTCCCTGAGACAGGATCATAGTAGCAATACCCCTTTTGAGTTCGTGCATAACCAAGGAAAATGCATTTGGAGGCCTTGGGTTCAAACTTGGAGTGATGGGGTCCGAGAAGCTGAACAAAGCAGGTACAACCGAATGTCTTAAGGGGAATAGAAAACAACTCCTCATGTGGGTATAGAAGGGAAAAAGGAGATCGCAAATCAAGAACCCGGGAAGGAATCTGATTAATAAGATAGACCGTCGTGAGGATAGCATCACCCCAGAAGTGAATAGGGACATTGGAGGTAAACATAAGACTTCTATCCACCTCCAAGATGTGCCTATTCTTCCTTTCTGCAACCCCATTCTGCTGAGGTGTATGAGGGCAAGAGCTCTGATGGATAACCCCATGAGTAAGAAGGTAAGATGCCAATGACTTAGCAAAGTACTCCTTTGCATTATCAGATCTAAGAACTTTAATCTTGGCATCAAACAGGGTTAGGATCATTTGGTGAAAGTTTTGGGTCAGGGCGGGAACCTCATCTCGTGAACGCATAAGATAAACCCAAGAAAACCTGGTATGGTCATCAACAAATAACAAAAAATATCTGTACCCACCCATAGAAGGAATGTGATATGGCCCCCAAACATCCGTATGCACAAGATCAAAAGGACGATTACTCCTTTTATTACTCTATGAATAAGAGTTTCTACAATGTTTAGCAAACTCACAACTTTCACATTGCAACTGGGACAACTCAACAAACTCAAACAAAGTAGGAAACAAACTCTTTAAGGATTGAAAAAACAAATAACCCAATCGGTTATGCCAAAGCATAACTGAACTCGCACTCTGGGAAACAAGTGACCTCTTACCCACTGACTCTTCCCGACGAGAACTCTCCCCGAGCAGATAGATCCCATTCGTCTCACAGCCAGTCCCAATCACCTTTTTCGTCTCCAGGTCCTAAAAAACACACCGGTCAGGGAAGAAAGTTATTGAGCAGTTCATGTGTTTGGTAATACTACTGATTGAAAGGAGGTTAGTATCAAGCTTAGGAACATGTAAGACAGAAGACAAGGAGATCGTATCTGATAACTTAATGTCCCCCTTCCCAGAAATAGGAACCAGGGAGCCATCAGCAATAGATACTCTATCCCTACCAGATGACAAATGGTAAGAGGTAAATAGTGAAGGCAAGCTAGTCATGTGGTCGGATGCACCTGAATCTATTACCCAACAAGGTTTAGTTGTACCTGGAGCTAAGGCATGGTAGGCTGAAGCTAGAGTACCTGAATTTACGGTTGTAATCTGACCACCCATCTCAGAGACACTACCATAACTGATGCTCCCAAAGTTGCCTTCTGCCTGATTTTTAAACTCCATCTCGGTCAAGTCTTAAAACCGCACTTGGACTACCAATCACAACCAAAAACAGTATAGGCCTGATTTGTATTCACAGTGTATGTGCACAACTGGGATAACTTTGATATGAAACCAACTAACAAACACAACAGTAGCTGTCCGTAGAGCTCTAACCCCTTTATGAGAGTTCGAAAACCCCAAAATACTCTGAAAAACAGCTTAGAAGGAGGTCTGATTTGCCTTTGCAGAATTAGGGTTTTAATCAGTCCTTAAAGTGATCAATTCAGTTGCACAATCTAATCAGTATTGTATAGATAGACTTGTAGTAGGGTTAATATGAAACCCTAGAATCTGATCAATGCCAACAATAAACTTGATAGTTCTAGGTAGATCGCAAGGTTCAGTCCAGCACTAGGGCTTGCCGCAATATCACTTTCAAACTCTAGTGCAGAAAGAAACAAGGCTGAGATAGTTCGGTGTAAACCAGTAGGGTTTTAATCACAACAAAACAGTAGGGTTTGTTGTAAAACCCTAGTGAATCAAAGAGATGAAAACCTAGAATGGTTCAGCCTTCCTCTCCAGATAGGTCCATCCTATCTTTTCTTAGAAAAGTAAATGACTTACAAGAAAAGAATTGTTCACTGCCTTCTAGGGTTACCCGAACCCTAGTCTTCTCTTATCCTTCCTGACCACCAATACTCTGCAACCATAACAAAACTTCCAACAGCTGCTAGCACTTCTGGCGATCTCCAAGAATCAGTCTGCGAACTCCACCTTTTCAGCTTCTAGTCCTAGGAGATTCTCATGTGGTCGGCTGGTATTAGACTCACATAAGAAACCCTAACTTGGCTCTGATACCATGAAGATGATCAAGACTGCTATAAGTCTTGGAATTTCAAGTTCGAATAGAAGAGAAAGTGAAGAAGAAAGAGGAGAAAGATTAGTGAGAGAGCAGTAGAACACAGGTTTGAAAGGAAGGACAGATTCTAAATTAAATTTGCCGCCGCCACTTCAACTTAATATTTATATGTTATGCTAGTTGTAGGAAAGGACACATCTGCCCTTGGTGTTTACATCATAACAATTAACAATATAAAAATGAAAAGTAAATAACAACTAGAATAACAGAACTAGAATAACAGAAAGACATAACAAATAGACTAGGTACATTCTACCCTACAGACAGAGTGGCCCCACAACTGTGGAGCCCACATAAGTTTCTCTACAAACCCCATGGGCCATAGCACGATATTCAGCTTCAACACTGGATCTAGCCACCACATTTTGCTTTTTACTCCTCCATGTAACAAGGTTCCCTCCTATAAAGGTGCAATAGCCACTAGTAGATTTTCTGTCACTGATCCAACCCAATCTGCATCTGTATAAACTTCAACTTTCAAATGTCCGTGCTTTTGAAATAACAAGTTAGTACCTGGATACTTCTTTAGATATTAGAGGATTCTCTCTGTTGCTTCAAGATGAGAGGACCTAGGAGCATGCATGAATTGACTGAGGACACCAACAGCATATGCAATGTTTGGGTGAGTCATAGAAAGGTATAACAATCTCTCTACAAGCCTCTGAAACTGTTTCACATCCTTGAGAGGTTCACTACGGCTGTCACCTAATTTATGGTTGGGGTCAATGGGAGAGTCAACTGGCTTCACCCCTATCTTCCCAGTGTCTTGAAGTAAATCTAGGACATATTTCCTTTGAGAAATGAAGATACCCTTCTTTGATCGAGCGACTTCAATTCCAAAGAAGTACCTGGCAGGTCCTAGATCCTTCACTTCAAACTGAGTGGCAAGAAAAAACATCAACCTTTGAATTTCATCCTCCTAGTCACCAGTAACAATTATGTCATCCACATGTACAATTAGAGCAGCAATTTTACCTTCTCCTCTTTTCACAAACAATGTGTGATCTGATTGACATTGCCTGTATCCTTTCTGCTGAACTACCACATGGAATCTGCTGAACCAAGCTCTTGGTGATTGTTTCATCCCATATAAGGACTTCTTCAACTTGCACACTTTCTGTTCATTGCCTTGAGCCAGAAAACCAAGAGGTTGAATCATGTAAACTTCCTCTTCAAGGTCACCATTCAAGAATGCATTCTTGATGTCAAGCTGGTGTAAATCCCAATCCAGATTAGTCGCAAGAGAGAAAAGGACAATCATGGAGTTCATCTTGGCAACAGGGGCAAAAGTTAGGTAACCCTGCCACTGCTTTCCATGTTGCTTCTCACACCCCTGACTCTCCATGGATCATTGATTCTGGAGCGTCAAAACACATGACTGGTACGTCCTCTTAATTTCAAACCTATCACCCTCTTTCTAGAAGAGACAAGGTGAGACTAGCCGATGGATCATACACTTCCATAGTTGGTCAAGGAAATCTCTCTCTTCCTCTTGGTCTTACCCTTTCTGATGTCCTTCATGTTCCAAAATTTCCCATTAATTTGTTCTCTATTAGTAGTGTTACTAATTCCTTGAATTGCTCAGTGACTTTTTTCCCTTCTCATTATGTGATTTAGGATCTGGCCTCGGGGAGGACGATTGGTAGGGGACGTATGGCTGATGGACTTTACATGTTGGAGAATAAGGCCGGCCTTCATGTTACAGAGTCTATGAGTCAGTCCTGTAAGAAAAAAGTCTATTTATGGCATTGTCGTCTTGGTCATTTGTCATTTGAGTCTTTGAAAGTTGTATTCTCAGAACTGAGTCAATGTCTGTTTCTGATTTTTTTTGTCAAACGTGTCAATTAAGTAAATATTGTAGAACTCATTTTCTTCAAAGAAATAGTAAATCTGAATCTCCTTTTCACATTGTTCATTCTGATGTATGGAGCCCTGTTACTTTATCATCTGAGAATGGCTACAAGTATTTCATTACCCTCATTGATGATTATTCTAGATATACTTGGGTATACCCGATGCGAACCAGGGAAGAAGTACGAAAAATCATTCAAGATTTTCAGTGAATGGTCTTCACTCAATTTCAAACGGAAATTCAAAATTTTCAATCAGACAATGCAAAAGAATTTTTTCATAGTGACCTCATGGAGTTTTTTGCTTCGCGTGGTTCCCTTCACCGTAGCTCTTGTGCCTGCACGCTACAACAAAATAATATGGCCGAACAGAAGAATCGACATCTCCTTGAAGTGGCTCAGGGTTTACTACTTCATATGAATGTTCCCAAACGTTTTTGGCTTGAAACTGTTCTTTGTTCCACTTACCTTATAAACCGTATGCCCTATCGCCGGTTAGAGTACAAAGCCCCACATCAACTTCTCTTTCCTAAGGCTCCTCTTCTTTCTATTCCTCCTCGTGTCTTTGGTTGCCGGTGTTTTGTCCAAAATCTATCTCCCACTCATGGGAAATTGGATTCTCGTGCTATCTCTTGCATATTTCTTGGTTACTTCACTCAAAAGGGATACCGTTGTTTTGATCCTGTTTCTTGAAAATTCTATGTCTCCATGGATATTTCTTTCTTTGAAGATGAGCCTTTCTTTCCTGTTTCTCCTCAGGGAGAGTGTAGGCATGAGGAGAAACTGGTTCAGCTTACCTCTCTCCCTGACCCTCCGCCTTTTCGTGTTATTTCTTGTCGTTGCAAAGGCCAACCAAATTCAAGAGCTGTAGAGAATCCGAAAGTTGTACCTCCAGTGCCACCAGACTCCTCGGGGGAGGATCATACTCACTCAGGTATTTTGGCTCCCAATGATGTCCTTGAATCTATTGAAAATGATTCCTCTACTGCTAATGATCTTGACCGTCCTATTGCTCACAGGAAGGGTGTTAGATTGTGCACCACTAAACATCCCATTTCCAACTTTGTCTCCTATGAGAACATTTCACCCTCATTCTGTGCTTTCCTTACCTCTATTCACAGTGTCCCTATCCCTAAGAATGTGGCAGAAGCTCTTTCAGTTCTTGAATGGACAAATGCCATGAAGGAAAGAAATTAATGCCCTTCACAAAAATGGCACATGGGAACTTGTTGATCTTCCTATGGAAAAGGTTCCAGTTGGATGTAAATGGGTGTTCACAATCAAGCATAAGGCCGATGGAACAGTGGAAAGGTATAAAGCTCGCTTAGTGGCAAAGGGATTTACTCAAGTGTATGGAGTTCTAGTGAGATGTGTCTGCGTCACAGTAGAAATGGGGGGTTGATTCTCCCGGGTAGCCATGTTGGCCATGTGATGTTTCTTTGTACCTTGCTGTCTGGACCTCTTATTCACCTCTGAACCTTGCTTCTTAGTCAGATCTTAAGCCCATTTTGGTTTCCCATGAAGATCCCAATAGGTATCTTTGGTGTGTCGGGGTTTCTGGCAATGAGTGCACCACAATTTTTCCTTATCTTCTATTTTTTTCTGGAGATCTCCTTTCTTGGAGGAAGATCCCACACCAGTAGAGACACCCCCTTTTGCCACCAACACAACAGCATCCCCACCAGGGTTGTTCATCAAATTTCTTCTACTTTCTTCAGACTGTACAAGAGCAAAGACTTCCTGAACAGATGGGAGATCCTTAGAGCTGAGAATCTGAACCTTGATAGATTCATACATAGGATTCAAAACATGTAAGAATGCAAGCACCCTTTGCTGGGAGACAAGTTGCTTGTACTTTTTGGCATCCTCATCACACTTCCAATCCACACTCTGATAGTGATCCAACTCCTTCCAGACAGAGGTCAAGTCAGAGTAATAAATTGATAAACACCTCTCCCCCTGTCTACAAGTAGATGCTGCTGCCTGCAGTTGATAAATTTTGGCATAGTGTCACAATTCTGAATATGTAGACTTTGCTTGTTCCCATATTTCATTTGCAGTTTCAGCCCACATGAAATTCTTCCTTATTTGAGGTTGCATCGAAACCAAGAGCCAAGACATAACAATATTGTTCTCCTGATTCCATCTATCATATTCAGCACTCCTAGAGGATGGTTCTTTTACCCTCCCATTAATATAGCATATCTTCCCCCTTGTAGTGATGTATAATTTGATCCCTCTTGACCACTCTAGGTAATTTAAACCATCAAGAGGTACAACAGCCATAAGAAAGGATAGGTCACCCCCACCCATTCTATTGCAGAAACAGGTCCTTCTAACCTCCGGTTTCACTGGGAGCAAAATCAGAACACTGTTGTTGCAGTACTGGAACATGTCCTTCTGACCTACGGTTTCATTGAGAACAAAAAAATCAGAACACTGCTGTTCCAGTACTGAAACAGGTCCTTCTAACCTACGGTTTCACTGAGAACAAAGTCTGAACACTACTGTTGCAATACAAGAACAGGTCTGCATGACCTACGATTTTGTAGGAATCAAAAAAGAAACACTGCAGTTGCAGTACATTACTAGGTCTGAATGACCTAATCAGTAGACCTGATAGCCAACCAGCCAATGAGATCAATAGGGTGGCCAAACAGTCAATCAATAAGATTAATACAATATCAGCCTCGGGGGATCAATAGTCCATAATACCAAAAAGAAAACAGTTGAATACAATAACTTTGTTAAGGAATACAGTCAATCAACAGTCCATCAATCGACTGAACGGACAATTAGTAGGGCAGCCGAATAGAAGATGACAAGTACCTCTTTTTGTTTCAGATGATAGTCTCTCTGTAAACCAGAACTCCCTCTACGATAGTCTCTTTGTAAACCCAGAAGTCTCTCTGTAAACCAGACTTCTAGGTCGAACTGAATATTAGGAGTTCGATGGAGACAGCTCTGGGAGATGAAAGGTCACTATAACTTCTAGGTTGAACTGGATGCAACAGCTCAGCATTTCGAGGGATGCAGCTCTGGGAGATGGAGAGACCATCTGCATGACATTGAACAACAGGTTTGCTTGACACCACCCTTCAGGCTTGGACAACTTGCTCTGATATCATGTTGAGCAAGAGCAAGAGAAGAGAGAAGAGAGTAGAGTCGAGTGGACTGAAAAACCCTCCAGAATACAGGGGCGAGTGTAAGAGTTATTATTTATACTGGCCCAGTCGTACAATATAAACAAGAGAGAAATTACAACAGTACCCTTGTGGTACTAAACCTGAGTACACAAAACAATTGTAAACAATTATCATAGTACAATTCTTCTACATCAACTTCAGTCTCTCGTAATACGGACCGAACCTAGAGAAGCTCTAAAACACCATGTGACATAACTCCATGTTCAGCTTCAACACTTGACCTGGCCACAACTAATTGCTTCTTACTCTTGCATGAAATTAGATTACCTCCAACAAGGGTGCATACTCAATGTAGATCTCCTATCATCTAGGCACCCTACCCACATCTATGTAAGCTTCCGGTTTCAAATGTCCATGGTCAACAAACAATATCCCTCTACCTGGATGTCCTTTCAGATATGTAAGAATCCTATCAATGGCTTCTTGGCGTTGAACTCATGGGGCATGCATGTATTGACTCACCACATTAACTATCAATCCTTGATACCTCACAACATCCTTTACTAACTCACAATCAAAAGCATTAGTTTTGTGATTCTGGTCAATGGGTGTATCAAGTTATCAATTGGTTTAACCCTAAGTTTTCTTGTCTTTTGTAGTAGGTCCAACATATACTTGGAAATGAAGATCCTTATGTTTGAACCTTTCCACATTAATGCCCAGAAAATACTTTAGATTCCTAAGATCCTTAATCTCAAACTCACATGTAAGTCTTTCTTGAATGCATCAATCTCACTCAGGTCATTTCCCATGACTACAATATCATCCACGTACACTATCAACACTGATACCAATGATCCCTTCTCTTCACAAATAAAGTATAATCATACTGAGTTTGAGTACAAATAAACACAATCAATGCACTCCTAAACCTATCAAACCAAGCTCTGGATGATTGTTTCAAACCATATAAAGGACTTTTTCAATCTACATACCTTTCCTTTAGTCACACCACTATAAAAACTAGCTGAAAGGTCCATGTACACCTCCTTCTACAAATATCCATTAAGAAAAACATTCTTCACATCATGTTGGAAGAGGGGCCAAGAGTAAGTAGCTTCTAGAGATAAAAGGATCCAAACTAAACTCATCTTGCCTTGTAGTGTAAAATTCTCCAAGTACTCTACCCCATAAGTTTGAATGTACCCTTTTGCTACCAGCCTTGCCTTATACTATTTTATGCTTCCATTAGTCTTGCATTTCATAGTATAAATCCATCTACAACCAATTGTCTCCTCATCAGGTAGATCCAAGATTTTTCATGTTTGATTTTTAATCAAGGTTTCCAATTCCTCCTACATAGTTGTTTTGTACTCAGGTTTGGTATAGACACAGAGATAAGAGAAGAAAGGAAGGCTTAGTAGGAAGGAGATGACCCACTACAAGAAATATGGCGTAAGATACAATGAGTTGTGCATTTTTCTCTTTCACTTTTGGAGTACAATAGGAAGGTCTAGGTCACCTACAATGGTGTTAGGAAGAGGGGTGGTAGTATGATGTAGTTCAAGTTCATGCCCTGGGAAGCACCATATCATTTTAAAGGAAAGGCAAGTGGACCTACCTTTGAACTCACTAATGGGCTTTCAACAACTATTTTGGTTAGTGGATTTCCAACATCATAGGTTCATGATGAAGAATCTATCACTTATGAGAAGTTTGTTGTTGTTCATGATCAATTCCAAAGTGGTGGAGATAATATTGATTGGGATAGCCCTCCAAAATTTGATGAAGAATCTATCACTTAGGAGAAGTGATAATGATGATTGGGATAGCCTTCCAAAGGTTGATCAAGAGTCTATTACTTATGAAGAATCTTCTATTATTTGTGCTCAACTTCAAAGTGATGGAGACAATATTTGTCAAATAAAAGAGTTTGATTACATATTCTCCATGCAAGTGTACAAAGATCCTATTGGCAGCCATTTTCTCAAAGTTTAAAATGGTTGTTAAATGAAGAATTGAGTTATTTGAAATACAAGAAACATGTCTCAATAGCTAGGAGACATGATGAAGGAATTTCAATCAATATTAGAGGTTGACATCACCAATTGCCTACCAAAGGATTAGTAATAGAAAAATGTAGTGGAAGCATAGTGGTGAATTATTCTTTTGAAGTTATTAAAACTCAAGGATGAGTTCTTTTCAAGAGGGGGAGATCGATGCAGTTCAAGTACATGCCTTGAGAAGCACCATATCATTTTAAAGGAAAGGCAAGTGGGCTTACATTTGAACTCACTAATGGGAAGTGGCATAGGTTCCTCTATTGTGGAATCAACCTCTCTGTGTTGTCGTAGTTGTGTAAAAAAAATAAGAAGCAAGATGTCATGGAGTAGACAAGGTAAGTGGAATGGGTGGGTCAAACACTGAAGTAGGCAAAGGAGTTGAAACATGAAGTGGTGTGGTGTGGGCTGCTCATTTCCTTCCCCAAAACACTCCCCTTGAGAAAGACTTCCTGAAAAGAAAGGTATGGACTTAGAAAGCAACATCCATGGTGATTATACCAACTCCCTTATAATGGACCATAACAACAATACCATTTTTTATTTCCTACATACTCAAGGAATACACTTCATTGCTTTAGGGTGTAGCTTCAAGTGGTGGGGACCAAGAATATGGGCAAAGCAAATACACCCAAACTCCCTTAATGGAACATGAAACATCCCCCTCAAGATAAAGAAGGTTGACCATAGCAATGCATCCAAGAAGGGGGTACCTGATTAATTAAGAAGACTACTGTGAGAATTGCATCACCCAAAAATCAAACTGGAGCTGGGGAACTCACCACCATATTTCTTTCCACTTCCACGATATGTTTGTTCTTCCTTCCTACAACATCATTTTGTTGTGGAGTATATGTGCAGTTACTCTAATGGACTACTCCATGCTTTAATAAATATGATGTCAGATTTTTCTCAAAGTATTTCCTATCATTGTTTGATATGAGCACCTTCACTTTTACTCAAAACTACAACAACCCCATCTAATGGAACTGTTGTACCAAAGAAGGTACCTTATCATGAGATCTTATCAAGTATACCTAAGAATATCGTGAATAGTCATCCACAGATAGAAGAAAATAAAAGTAGCAACTCCAATTTTTCTCGAGCACCAATAGTCATTTTTGCTAATTGGAACCACTCCAAGTGGTTTGTATCATCCAACTTAATTGTACTTATGGTTCTTGCCCTTAAAGGGTCACTATGACCTATGCCTCCTAGTCCCATTTCACTTGTGGTCTTGTATTCAACTCCACTGCCCTCCATAATTCCTAGAATAGCTTAGGAAATCAATTGTAGATGAGGAAAAATAGACCAGGTATAAAGGGAGAAAAGGTTGTTGCTCCCTCCAAAGACCTCAGAAAACTCCAGAATTTGAACCTACCCTCTTTAGAAATCACCAGAAAATCCAAAAAATCTAGAGCACCCTTTCCTAGGTAAATTGACGAGTCTTACTGCAATCAGGACTCTTCCTCTTCCAATTCTTCTTGATTTCGATGATCAACCCAAGATATGACACAAGGGGTTCTAGATCCAACGAAAATTCCAAGAACTAGGCACTTTTGAAGTCTTCAATCAGCTCACTAACTCACCATATGTCGGCTGGGGCTGCATGATAGAAGACTCAAAAAATCCCAAAAAAAAACTTGCTCTGATACCAAGTATAAAAGAAAAAAATAATTTGATTTGACAACAGTGAGAAAGAAGAGAGAAAGAAAGATTTTAGTAAGAAGAGAATAAGAAAAAGAAAAGAAGAGATGATGAGAAGTCAATAATGGTCTTGCTGCACCAGTCATTGTCTTATGTACTAAAAAAATATTAATTGCAAAGACTAAAATGCCCTTAATGGGGTGTCTACTATTCATAACGTAAAAACAACTCCAAAAAAACAATATAAACTAATGGGCCTTGGGCCCATTAACACAAACTAATCATTATAAACAAGAAAAGCATAAGAAACTACTGAATTTCAACAACCTAAAGTGACCTTTATGGCTTTTGAGGACTTGAATACCTCTAGTGTATTCTTTATTTCAACAACCTAAACTTTCCGATGGTTGTTGTTCCCCTAGACGGGCTTAACTATTTAGAGTGGTCAAAGGGGATTAAGTTGTATATCACTGGAAGGAGAAAAATAGGATATATCAATGGGAAGATTAAAGAACCTAGATCTAGAAGTGTAGAGCATAACAAATGGAACCATGAAAACAACATTGTGATGTTGTGGATATTAGTGTCTTTGCAACCATAAGTAAGAAGTAATTTCATATGGGCTGAGATAGCCTATGAAATCTAGGAGCAAACTAAGTCTACCTATTCTGAGCAATGACACTATGCTAGCATTTATCAACTACAGACATAATCATCTACTTTTAAACAAGAGGAGAGAAGTCTTTCTGTGTATTACTCTGATTTGACTTCTATCTAGAAAGAGTTGGACCGTTATTAGAATATGAATCAGAAGTGTGATGAGGATGAAAAAGCTTACAAGACTCTTGTTTCATAGCAATGGGTGTTTGCTTTCCTCTTAGGTCTAAATCTTGTATATGAATCCATTAGGATACAAATCCTAGGGAGTAAGGACCTTCCACCCGTCCAAGAAGTGTATGCCCTAGTGTAGCCCAAGGAGAGTAGGAGAAGTTTGATGAATAGTTTTGGGGTGAATCAATGGTGTCGGTAGCAAAAGGAGGTGTAGGTACAGGTGGTGGAAGTTCTTTTAAGGAGGGGAAGTGTCAAAAGAAAGCAGATGACAAGGATAAATTATGGTGCACTCACTTGTTAGAGGTCTAGGAATACTCATGACACTTGTTGAGATCTTCATGGTAAGTCGAAATGGGCTCAAGAATTGAGTAAGATTCAGTTACCTACTAATACTATGAGTCAAGAATGCTCTTTTGGTTCTGATCTCGAGGAAGATATTATTAATTCCTTCCAGGACTATTTGGAATTATATGGTAGGGAAACTCGTCAGATGGATAATTTTGCCCTTACTCCCTTGACTTCCTTTGTGTCTACATTAGGTAATTTTGCCACATCTTTCCATGTGACTTCTGATCCCCCTGACTTTCTTTGGATAATTGATTAAGGGGCCTTGAATCATATGATTAGTACATCAAGTTGCTTTCAGTCCTATTATCTCCTCTTTGGTAAGGACAAGGTGAGACTAGCTAATGGCTCTTTGTCCACCATAGATAGTCAAGGAATTGTCTCCCTCCCTTTTGGACTTCATCTTTCCAATGTTCTACATGTCCCAAAATTGCTTATTAACTTATTTTCTATTAGTAGCATTACAAATTCGTTAAACTGTTGAATAACCTTCTTCCCTTCTTGTGTCATACAAAATCTAGCCTTAGGGAAGACAATTGGCAGGGGTTGTATGGTGGACAAGCTCTATATGATAGAGAATAAGACTAGTCTTATAGTCACAAAGTCTAAGAGTCAGGTCAATTTAGCACAATTGTCTTGGTCACTTATCTTAAAAGTTTTGTTTCCATAGCTATTTAAGTCGGCGTCAGCAATTGAATTTGTGTCAAAATTGTCAATTAAGAAAATAATGTAGAACTCACTTTCCTTTAAGAAATAATAAATCTTAGTTTCCTTTTTATATTGTTTATTTTGATGTTAGGGTTCTTATTACTTTGTCTTCCGAGATTGGCTATAAGTACTTTATTACACTCATTGATGACTACTTTATGTATGCATGGGTGTATCCAATGCGGTTCATGGATGAAGTACCAAAAATTGTAAAAGATTTCTAACAAATGGTTTTTACCCAATTTTAAGCCAAAATCCAAATCTTCCAATCTGACAATGCAGAGAGAATTTCCATAGTGACCTCACAGAGTTTTTTTCTTCATGTCAATCCTTTCACTATAGCTCTTGTACTTAAACACCTCAACAAAATGGTGTTGCAAAAAGAAATAACCACCATTTTCTTGAAATTGCCTGTGGGTTACTTATTCATATGAACATTCCAAAACATTTTCAGTTGGAAGCTATTTTATGAGTTGCATATCTTATTAACCACATGCCTTCTTAATGGTTAGAGTACAAGGCCCCACATCAGCTTTTGTTTCCCAAGGTTCCCTATTCCCCTATTCCCTATTCCTCTATGTGTGTTTTGGTGTTGTTGTGTCTAAGATCTATCCCCCACTCATGGTAAACTTGACCCTCAAACTATTCCATGTGTTTTCCTAGGGTATCCCTCTTCTCAAAAGGGTTACTGGTGTTTTGATCATGTCTCCCAAAAATACCGTGTTTCTATGGATGTGTCATTTCTTGAGAGTGACCCTTATTTCTCAATTTCTCTTCAGGGGAGTGTAGTAGGGTTGCGATGAAACATGCTCAGGTTCACCTTCCTTCCCTTCCTGATCCTCCTCAGTTTCATGTTTCCTTATGTCAATGCAAGGGCAAGCCTAGTTCAAGGGATGTGGAGCATCTAAATGCTATTACCACCAGTGCCATTGGATTCCTTGGGGCCAGATTCTATCCAACCAAGTACTCTTATTCCCATTGATATGTCTGATCCCATTAACATTGATACTTCTACTATTGATGACCTAAACCTTCATATTGCTCAAAGGAAAGGTATTACATCTTGCACTACTAAACACCCCATTTCCCATTTTGTTTCTTACAAGAACATCTCACCTTCTTTTCGTGCTTTCCCTCTTCCATTGACAATGTCCCTATCCCCAAAAATGTGGTAAAAGCTTTATTAGTACCTAAATGGATAAATGCAATGAAAGAGGAGATTAATGATTTACACAAAAATGGCACATGGGAATTGGTAGTTATTATTGAGGGAAAAGAACCTATAGGATGTTAGTGGGTTTTCATAGTGAAGCATAGAGCTGATGGAGTGGATTATGTAGAATTATTTGCTCTGATAGCGAAGATGAATTCTATCATAGTCGTTTTCTCCCTTGCTGATAACCTTGATTGGGATCTTCACCAATTGGATATCAAAAATGCCTTTTTCAATGGTGATTTTGAAGAAGAGTATACATGGTACAGCATCCTAGTTTCCATGCTCAAGGCAGTGAATAGAAAGTGTGTAGGCTAAAAAAGTCCTTATATGGCCTAAGTAGTTACCAAGAGCTTGGTTTAGTAGGTTTCATGTAGTTGTACAATAGATAAATTACAAGCAATGTCAGTCCAATCATACTCTGTTTGTGAAGAAAGGGGAATGGATGATTGCAGCTCTAATAGTGTATGTTGACAACATAGTAATCACTAGTGATTGGAAAACTGAAATTCAGAAGTTGAAGGAGTTTCTTGCTATTCAATTTGAGGTAAAAGATTTAGGCCTCTTACGGTTTTCTCTTGGAATTGATGTTGCCTGTTCGCAAAAAGGGATTTTCATTTCTCAGAGGAAATACATCTTAGATCTGTTGCAAGATTCTGGTAATCTAGGGGTGAAACTAGCTGACTCTCCAATTGATCCAAACCATAAACTAGGTGATTGTCAAGGTGAAACCATCAAATATGTGAAGTAATTTCAAATACTTGTGGAAAGACTTAGCTCGTTCATGACATTAAAGATGTGAAACCATCTATCCATTACATGCCCAGATATTTCTTATGCTATAGGGGTTCTTAGCTAGTTCATGCAGGCTCCCAAAGCTACTCACTTAGAAGCACCTAAGAGGATCCTCAAATATCTCATAATGTTTCTAGGTGCTGGTTTGTTGTTCCAGAAGCATGGGCATTTGAAGGTTGAGCTATATACACATGTTGATTGGGTTGGATCTATTAATGATAGAAAATCCATAAGTTGTTATTGTACTTTTGTGGGAGGGAACTTAGTCACATGGAGAAGCATAAAACAAAGTGTTTTGGCTAAGTCTAGTGTTGAAGCTTAATGCAAGCAATGTCTTATGGAGTGGTTGAGATCATGTGGATTAAGAACTTGTTGAGTGAGCTGGGATTTGCAATGGATAATCCCATGTCCTTTTATTGTGATAACAAGGCTGCTATGAACATTGCAGCCAATCCTATGCTTCATGATAGGACCAAGCATATTGAGGTGGATAAACACTTCATTAGTGAGAAGCTTGTTAGTAGGGAAGTATGTACTCCCTATGTCAGTTCTGAAGAGCAACTTGTAGATATTTTCACTAAGGCTGTGTTTGGTTGCAATGCAAATAAATTTGAACTGATACAAAACTATGCCAACACATGATTTGAGTGTAAATTCTGACCTATTTTTGTTTCAAATTTTAGCTTATTTTGTTTGATTATAGTACAAATGAAGTAAATTAAAACAAGAAACGAAATAAAGCAAAACACAAAAAAAAAATTAAATGAGAAATTTTCATTTTTTTTTTCATTTGCACTTCCATGCATTTGTACTAGTGCAAATAAAATTGCACTGCAACCAAAAACAACCTAAGGGTTTACATCACTTGTGGCATAATGATTTGTGTGACAAGTAGGGGTGGAAATGAGTCGAGCCTTTAATGAGCTATTCAAGCTCATCTCGGTCTAAACTGATCTTTGAGTTGAATTCGAGCCCAATATATAGGCTCGTTTTCTATTCAAGCCAAGCTCAAGCTTAATATAGCTCAACTCGCAAGCTTAATTGAGCTTATATATATAACATTTTTAGTTTTTATATGTATAATAATAACTAATTTTTATAATTCTTCATTTTTTTATATGAAAAATGAAAAATAATGTTATATATATATACATATATATAATTTTTTTTTAATTCTATAAGAAGCTTGGCTTGCAATTGAGTTCAAGCCAAGTTGAGCTTGAGCTTACGAGCTTCTAAGTAAATCCGAACTTGAGATCAAGCTCGAGCTTGATGGTTTTTTGGCGAATCGAGCTTGAATAGCCAGATATTTAGCTCGACTTGGCTTGAATCCACTCCTAGTGACAAGTTGGGCATGATTGGCATCTATGTCCCAACTTGAGGGGGAGTCTTGAAAATGCTCTACTTTTTTCATATTTATTGTTGTAAGGGCACTGGTGTAATTTCTCTCTTTTATTTATGGTTGCCCTAGTCTTGGTGATTGAAGAAAGAGTAATATGGTACCTATATTTAAGAACAAAGGCAATGTAAAAAGTTGTAATAACTATTAGGAGGATTAAGCTCATGAGCCACACTATGAAACTTTGGGAGAGAACAATTGAGCAATTTGGGTTTATGCCAGTGGGATCAATTGTGGAAGCTATCTTTCTTTTGAGAAAATTGATAGAAAAGTTTAGAGAGAAAAAGAGAAATTTCTTTATGATGTTTATTGATATAGAGCAAGCATATGATAGAGTTCCTCGAGAGATAATATGGTGGGTCTTGGAAAAGAAAGGAATTCAAAATAGGTATATAGACTTACTAAGGGTATGTATGATGGTGTAATAATATTAAAAATCTGTAGGAGATCACAATTACAATGGATTTTCACTAAGGTTCAACGCTTAACCCTTATTTATTTGTATTGGTTATGGACGAATTCACTAAACATATTCGGGAGGAGGTCACATGGTGCATGCTGCTTGTTGATGACATTGCTTTAATTGATGGAAACCAATGAAGGATTAAATCAAAATTAAGCTTATGAACAAATTCCTTGGAAACAAGAGGGTTTTAAGTAAGTAGGAGTAGAACAGAATACATAACATGTAAATTTAATAATGATAGGAGTGCAAATCTAAGTACACTTAGGACTAGAGACCAAGAGATAGCTCGATGTGAGCTTTTTTGGTATCTTGGTTCGATAATTCATAACAAGGGAGAGATTGAGGTGGATATCGCCCATAGAAAGAAGGATGGACAAAATGGTGGGTTGCATCTAGAGTTTTATGTGATAGGCGAATACCACTTAGATTAAATTCTAAAACACAGTTGTGGTAGAAATGTGTATGCTGAGATGGATGAGTGGAAAAAACTATATAGGATAGGATAAAAAAGTGGAGTCATTGGAAGGAACTTAGGAGTAGCTCCAATAGGTGGGAAAATGAGAGAAGGTAGACTAAGATGGTTCGGTCTGTACGTAGGAAACCATCAACAAAATCTGTAAGAAGGGGTTTGCTACAAGTTGGAGGGGCTAGAAGAACAAGGGGTAGATTAAAATAGACACATGTAGCTCCATAATTCGAAGCATTCCCCTTACACATAGTTAAGCAATGGATATGACTGGTAAAATAGGATTCATGTAGCTAACCCCATCTAGGAACAAGGTTTGGATGATGAGATCCTCTAGCAGCCTTAGGCAGCTAAAAAACAAAGTCCATGGAAATATCAACCCAAGGATAGAAGAATAGGTAAAGGTGTGTACAGACCAGCATTTGAAGCAATCCCCTTGCACATAGAATGATGCATCCCTCTCAGATTAGTTTTCTTGGTCTTATCCTTTCCAAAATGTCCAATTTCATGGGCCTCCTCCATAATGAGCTACCATAGAGATGTGTTATGAATGCATAAGCAGTCTTTAAAAAGAAAACCTTCGGCCAACAAATAATTTTGATTTTCTCCTTCTCATCAGTCATCAGTCATAATTTTCCTACAGAACTCATCCTTCATTTGTTGCTCCAAGGCATCGGCCACATCATTTAAAGTCCTGAATTTGTGCTTGAGTACAAAAGTATACTCATGGAGGAAATTGACCCACCAGGCTTAGGGTGCAATTTATGGATATTATATGCCTGATATGGGGCATATCATATTGATATAGAAGGGTATGGGAAGAAGCTAGTGGTAAGTTCCAGAAATGCTCACCAAGGTTTTTGGGAGCAGACTGCGATTCTAGATTACTGTCTTGATAAAGAAGAATAACTCCGAACTATGAAGTGGTAATGAATCCGGATGGGGAAGTTAGAGATCGACTCAGAGTTCTGGAGCGCAGCTTGGTTGGGCGCTTCATTAATTCCGACCCAGAAGTGGAAAAGATTAAGGAATGGGCCATTGCTGAATAGTGACCTGAGAAACCTTTTTCCAGTAAGAAGACTGAATGCTGTTTTCTTTCTCTTCGCTTTCAAAAGCGAGGAGGAGGCAAGCAATATCCTGTTGAGAGAGCAGAACTGTGTGCCTGACCTCAGAATTGGGAGATGGAATCCTTTAGTTGGATCTATTAGAAATTTGGGTCCTTTAAACATGGTTTGGATTGTTGTTTTCGGGATTCCCCTGCATGCATAGAGCTTCCAAACCTTTAAGGCTGTGGGAGACGCATGTGGAAGATTCAGGTTTGTTGATTCTAAACACTTTCTTGAAGAACTTGTTTGCTGCTCGCATCTTAATTGAAGTTGAAGAGATCCACCTTGTCCCTGCTTCTTCTGGAGAAGTCTTCGATTTAAGATTGATCATAGAAGGGCCTTACCCAACAAGGTGGATTGAAAACATGGAGACATGGAGTGAGGAGGCCAAGAAGGTCTGGCAGTGTTCTAGAGTTTGTGGAGGGAAGACGAATAGCCAGTTCGAAGGGAAAGGAGGGTGTTTTTGGAAATAGACTTAATTTTAGTGCATCTGGGGACTTGTCCTTGGGAAGAATTAGGAATAATGAGAGGGAACTCCCAAAAAATATCAAAAGAGGTGGGGGCCGTGTGATATTGAATGGTGAGAGAGAAGACCTTTAAACTTAAGTGGGGCAGAGATGATGAGTTTATTTTTATGAAATGACAGTGGTATCAGGGGAGAGAGGAGAGTTTGGGGGTCCACGTGGAAGGAGAAACTAAAGAGAGGGTAGGGGAGTTGAAGGAGAGAGTGGAAGGGAACATCAGAAGACGAAGAGGCGTCTCGGGGAGGAAAGAAGGTGAAGGCTCGAACGAGGTTCGAGTTTCGAAAGACAGTGCAGTCAAGAAAGCTGGGGAAACTTCAAAGACATCTCGTTTCAGGCTGGGGGTTTTGAAAGAGAGGAATTTTAAGCAGAGCCAAAGAGCTGGGTGTGTGTTTCAGTCTGAAGATCTGCGGAAATGGATTGTGCATAAGAACCGGGAGGAGACAGATCAAAGTGGAAGCACAGCTGAAGGGTCTGATCCAGGGAATCGCTGCAGGGGAAGGGAGGATCGAGAAGTCGAGTTCTGGTCAGCAAGCAGGTATTGTTCTGAGTTTTGATGATTTTGAAGTCGAGCTTCCTTCCTCTTCTTCCTTCTTGTCACATCAAAGAAGTTTGGAAAAGGAGAACAGAGGGATAGTTTGCTTAGAAATTCAGTCGGAAGGAAGGGAGGTGGTTTCTGGGGAAGCGGTGAAGGGACCAGTTAGGGGGGAAGGGGAGGACAAGACAGAAGTGATAGGCAGGGATGGAGAGGAAGGGATTGACGTAAAGAGACGTTGTCTGAGAGTGAGAAAGAGGCTCTGGACAAGGACGACAATTCTGGCTCGGCTTTATAACGTGAAGAGTTCCAAAAGGTAGAAATCGTAGCCGGCAGGATTGGAGTCTATTTTGGTTGGAGAAGACGTGTTCACAAGGATGGAGACTTCGAATATTCAGAAGGATTGAAGAAAGCTAAAGAGGCAAATAAGACTCACTTTGTCCATGTGTCAAAGGTTTTTTCAAGGCTAAAAGATGTATTGATTGGGGCAGGACCATCCAATAAATATAAAAGAGTTTACAAGAGGAAGAAATTAAAAGTTCTGGAATGAAGAAGAAGGGTGATGAAAGGATGGAGGAGGAGCTTCAAGCTGCAGGAGAGGAGGTTGCGTCGACCTTGATAAGGGGAGATCTAGAGATCAGGACAGGGTCTGGGGACGAGAAGGAGGAAGGAAGCCAAGTGGATGAAAGTAGTTTAGTTTTGTCTCAACAAGCTGATAAAATTAAGGAGGGGGAAAAAGTGGAGCTTAACAGTTTGGCTTTTCTTTTGGGGAGGTGAAAGTTTGCTAGAAGAGCTTTTGAAATATTTGAAAAAGGGAAAAAGGAAGAGAGAGAGAGAGAGAGAGAGAGAGAGAGAGAGAGAGAGAAGAAGAAGCTTCGACGGAAACAGGATTTAATTTGGGACGAGGATGATGATAGATGTGACGGGGCATTTAATCCTGAAGACTAGACATTATGTGTTAAGGGGGCCCTTGTTTTCTTTTCTATCTATATAATTTTTCTCTTTACTCTTCAAAAAAAAAATGCCTTTAAGGCTTCATGATCTGAACACATTAAATCCATCTTGGCCCTCATAGCATTTATCTACTTTTGGGTGTCTATATTCAAAGAAAAAAAAATCAATTCATGGGATTTTCCTCATTGTCCTTAGTTTCCTTTAGTTGTATTTCATGACCAAAGCTTAATTGCTGTAGGAAGCACAATGAATGGCTCATATGGGGACTTACTCATTGGAATAGTGCTGTTTTTATCAAGAACTGTTTCTTGATAAAGGTATCATTAATCATTTTCTTCTTCTAGTAATTTGGCTTTCTTTTTTTCATTTCATTTATGCTCACATCTTTTAAAGATAAATTGTTAATATTCTAATTTTAGAAGAAAAAAGGCTGAGTATAATAAAATCTCATTGTACCCTCTCTCTCACTTCCCTGTTTTAACACCAGGAACTCCCTATCCAGTTATCTCCAAATGCTGATGCAGGAAGCCAGAATTTGACACCAGAAACCAAGATCTCCATTTGTGGCTTATAGAAAGGATTTTTGCAGTCCATTCTTCACAGTTAATGATTCAATTGCTACTGCTTCTAGAAATAAATGGGGGAAGGTGGTGTGTTGAACTAGCTTATTAGAAAATTACGATTCTCAGGTCGTATAAGTTGTCAGGCAGTTGTGGAAAAAGAAATTATGGAGGACTAAATGCCAAGATATGATTTAAAGCTAGTAATAGCAATTTTGGGGAAATTGAAAGAGAATTGGTATTTTCCAGAGCTTAGGTCTATTTTTTGGGTTTGTGGATGTAAGGGCAAGTCAATGGGAAGATAAATGAAGGTTTTTTCTAGAACTATAGAGTTGTGTGATTGGATTTGAAAATTATTGTAGAGCTAAAATTCATGTAATACACAGATATTTTTAGAGAGAACAAAAGTTAATATTTGAGGTTGGAATATTTTTTTTTTTTTTTTCAAACTGAAGAGATACTTGGAGTGTTAACTAAAGTTGGGTATTGAATTTAAAGGGATTCTGAGATGGTTTGTAATGAAAGGACTAGAGTTCCCGGAATTGTAAACTTTTGAAGCTAACACTTTTAGGCTTAACTTTCCCTCAACTTTCTTTGTCTCTCTTATTTTCTATCAAACCATGCACAACCTTGGTGAATTTGAAGGATTCTTACTTGGAATGGAGAATGACCTAAAATATGAGCCATCACTAATTCATACTTGGGTTCCACCAAGGTTCAAAAGGGATGAGTTAGAGAAAGTGTTAAAGGTTGTGAATTGAAGGAAAATGAAACACTTGCCTAGGATCATTTAGGTGATATTTGGTACTGTGGCTGTTTCTACTTGAAACATTGCCATATCAGCAACACCTAGGCATTTTGAGTTTAAAACTTTAAATGCCAATTTTCTATTTGGTTGAGACTGTCATAAACTAGAACATAAACCAGGGGGTGTTAAGGGAAACGCCAAATTTACGTTTCCTCCATCAACTGCCTGTTTGAAGAAACAGTACCTGGCTCTTAGTCGGCATCCCATGTGGCTGTGTGGAGATATATTCTCATGCATTGCATACCAGTAAAGATGTAAAGATGTATATACACCATTGAGAACCCATAAGCCCTACCTCCAAAACAAAGGTTCTTTTTATGGTTCTAAACTTCTAGAAGCATTAGATTTGCATCTAAATGCTATTCTATCTGTAGTAATGAGCCAATCATCAGGAAACATTTATTTTTAAATTTGGCCACCAGATGCAAGTATTAGTGTGGTGTCACATTGGTAAACATTTCATTTAAAAGTTTTAGATAGTAATTCCAATACCAAACGCAATACCTGCTCAAAACACTCTTTCAACACCTAGCCAACACAAGTACCAACCAAACAAGTTTAATGTCAAAATGTCCGTGTTAGCATTTCAGGAGTTTTGACATGAAATTCCATGGCCTCTCTGAACATTTGATCCTGAAATGGCTATGGTACCAAATACAACCTTAATCTTTTATTTGATATTGATGGCTTTTAATGATCACTCTCTAGACCTTAAGGATCATTCTCCAAAAGGTCACAGCAAAAAAAAAAAACATGCTTTGCAACTTTATACTTAAATATAACCACTTGGCTCCTGCATTCGGAACAAGCTAGTGTTAGTTTTATCCATAAGAAAAGGTAATAAAGTGCATTGGTTCTCTACTATTTTATTTGGCCTTTATGAAATTTGAAACCTTTAAACGGAAGCTGACAAAAGATTGTAAAATTAATAAGTTGAGTTCACTTTGGGTTAAAAGCAGTCCTTATTTAAGTTTTTCTAAAGCTTGTACAACTAAGTGGATGAGAAGTCATTAGGCTTTTACTTCCAAAGTCCCATTTGACTTTTAGCTGGTTTATGCTTCAGTTTATAAAAGAATAATCATAGCTTTTGAATGTTTTTTGTCCCCTACTTTGGCCCAATTTTTCAGCAGTTGTGATTACTCTCACTCAAGATCATTGTCTACAAACCAATTCTGTGATTGTCCTATTTGGTCAAATTTAGAAGTTCCAATATGTCATTAGCTAATATACCTCTATAACTCAAAACCAATCAAATTAAGCAGATATTATATTTTCTTGCACTGTGGATTAACATGAACCTGTACATGTTTGCTCATTTGCATTAAGAAGCTTTTTAGCACCATTTTCATATGTAATCACTAGTTCAAATTCTATCTCACCCTAACTACATGTATCTTCTCTTAATATTTATGCAGCAAAAGAAAATTTGATTCGCAACAGGCTGAAGAATGGTGGAAGGAAAACAAGGATAGAGTACTTAAGAAATATAACCACCCAGGGACAGATGGTGCTCCAGTGGGATCATCTGTTCCATCTGTTTCTGAGGAATCTGAGACAACTACTCAAACATGATGAAATGAATGGAAAAACATGTGGAATTTAAGAAGAAAAAAATGCTCATAAATGGCATTATGGCGATCAGTTCTAATTAAAGAAACAGCTTCTGTTCCTAGGATAATAGAGATGATTTCCTCAAGTTTATATACTTTGTATTTCATTTATTCTTTAATTCTTTTGTTCTTTTCACATGTTTCCTTTTTCTCCTTTTGTTCCTGTATGTTCTTTGACATCTATTTGATATGACTGTACTATACAGTAGGTGAACTTTTCTAGATAATTACTATGCCACTGTAAAGCTCTCCTTCACATTTCTTTCTCATTCAAGCCCATTCTTTTTTGATGGATATTCTAAGTTCAAAAGTCGATCTGAACAGCCTTGTTACCTGTCTAGGGAATATAAACAAAATAGACAGTTCATACCCTCAGTTGCATATCTAATCCTATCAACAAGATAAAGACACTGCCAAGAAATAGAACTATCATTTTTGGACAAATTATTAACAGACAAAGGAATTTGTTTCCACACTGATACGGACTTCCTTGTTTCTTATAGATTGCCTTCAGCTCTGCTTGAATGGCACTTGGGAGGTGGACAAACATCCTCCCGCAGCACAAATAGACCCTGGTCACATGCTGATGATAAAACCTTTTGATCCATAGGAGTCCCTCCACTGTTTATCTTTGTATATATTCCTTATGGGAGGTCTCCACTCTCCAGCACCTGTATTCCACACCTGCACCAGTAGACGTAAAATGAAAATCTCGAATGCTTCTGTTTTCATTTGTTTTTGGAATTGCCACATCAGCAAAAACAAAAACATGTTCTTTAACCCTATTTTTGTTTTCAAAGTGAAAAACAAGTTGGTTTTGTTTTGAAAAACAATACGTATTTTTGGAATCAACAAAATATTGGTTTTTAAAACAAAAGAAAATCTAATATAGGAATTATATGATTTGTAGAACATGATGTTGACTGATCAGATGAAAACATGTTTTTGAAACCAGATTCAAGAACATGTTTTTGGCTTCAGTTTTGAAAAAAACATGTATACAACCAAGAATATGTTTCTTGTGTTTTTGTTTTAAGTAACAATGTGTTTTCAAACAAGATAGTCTTGATTTGTTTTTAGAACCGAAAACAAGAAAAACAATTCACATTGTAGAACTCCCCCTAAATGGATAGGTCTGTTGTTTTTAAAAACAATTTAATTCTTGTACCACAATTTATGGTAAAAAGAAATTTCTATCCCACTTAACAAGTTTATTTGCTCATCAGTCTGCTCTAAATTTCAAATCAACAAAAGCATCTTACTAACGAGATTGCCAGAGATCACATTTTCGACTGGAGATGCAGCCTCCATAGCAAGATAAAAAGAATAAACTATATTGAATGGACAATTGAGGAATGGGTGTTCCACAGTTTTAGCTGGATTGGTTACAAAGAGGGCAAGAGCTGCCTTCAATAATTCCTTTTTGTCACAGAACAATTCCAACCCCAACATAATCTCTGCAAATTCTCCAGAGAAGCATTCTGTACGTTGGTGGAATCTTTAAGGCCTAAATTCTATTGAGCAAATATGGTAGTTGAGGATGTAAATTAGGTCTCTAGATTTTACACAGCTGATAAACAAAAGTTTTTGACAGTGAATTTTCCAGATTTAGGTTCAAGCCATAAGGATTTTATTTTTTTAAGCCAATTGACCAATGAGATTAGTCTACAGAATATCTCTCACCTCCCTCTTGGAAAATAGCATCAATTTTCAGTCTATACCTACTACCTGAATTCAACAACTAAATTCTGATGTTTTTTCCTACGAGGTCCAGATGGGGCATAAAATTCTTTTCCTCTAGCAATCCAATTCATGTTCTAAACATTCAAATCAGAATTAGCAAACTAAATTCTGATGTTCTATGAAACTGGTTCAGGGGACTGGTTTAAGGCTCCTCCACCCCCTGAACCGGTCAGATATTTATCGGTGGATATAGGCCGTTATTTATTTATATAAATTTATATAAATATATAACATAAATATATATATATATATATATATGTGTGTGTGTTATTTATTTATTTATTTATAAATATGTTTATTTATATTGCATTTTTGTAAACTTTTTATAAAAACATGTATATATATGATGAATATAGTTCAAAAAATACTTGTGTTTTTTGTTTTTCTTTATTTAAAATGTTACATTTTGTTTTCATTTTAATAATTTTTTATTTTTTAAATTATATTAGATACACACACATATATATATGTATATAATACCTAATTTTTATATGTATATTTTTATTTTTATAAAATGTTTGGCTCACAATCGAGCTCAAACTTACGAGCTTTTGATTCAAGTTGAATCTGAGCTCAAGTCTCTAGCTTGAGCTTGAGCTCAACCCTGATGATATATTGGTGGGCCAAGCTTGAATAGCTAGATATTCAGCTCAAATTCACCCCTAGTGAGCAGGTTTGATTCTATCCTTCTACAGATCAAGAAGGCTGCTAGCCAAAACTTTTGAGGGAGCTAGCCTGGTTAGGATACATTAACCGATAAAGAAGGAAGTGACCCTTAACAACATGAAGCTTTTTTTTGGTATTTAGCGCCACACCCCACTAATAACCTCCCTTCCCCAAATCAGTGGTTGTGGGAATCGATTTTACATCTATGCTGGAGCAAACCAAATAACACACCAACGAAAGGAAGTAACCTTTAACAACATGAAGCTTTTTTTTTTTTTTGGTATTTAGCGCCACACACCACTAATAACCCCCCTCCCCAAATAGGTGGTTGTGGAAATCGATTCTACATCTATGCTGGAGCAAACCAAATAACACACCAACGAGCCACCCCTCGGTTGGTTTAACAACATGAAGTTTTTGTGTCACAAAGATTCTCATTTGCAATTCCAACAAAAGATTCTCCTAGGGAAATCATGGGCTGTAATGGGCCAACCAACAAAAGAGAAGTGGAAGAGCTAGAAAAGTTACTTGATTCCTCAACAGAGAATTAAAGATCAAACTCAACTAGTCCCTAAGGTTGTATTTGGTTTGAAAGTGTATAGGTTTCCCTACCTTTTCTTCAAACCAAACACAATCTAAGCGAAGCTCCTTTTGTGTTATTGCTGGTTGAAGAAACAAGCACCAATGGTGATGAACTAAGGTTGTTTTGGTACCATTGCCACTTCTACATAGAATATTTTGTGTTGGTCAATATAAATTTTATGAGAAATTGTCTTGTCACATCACATTAGATAACCACTTCCACTAAAAAATTATAGGCATAGGATTAGGTATTGTCATTTATAAAAGAACCACCAAATTAGACATTTCCTAAATAAGCTGAATGGTATCCAATGTTGTATTGATAACTCAAAACATTTGTGGTAGTGTATATATATATATATATATATATATATATATATATATATATATATATATATATAGTATTAACTCATAAAATTTGTATTAACTAACCAAAAATGTTGCAAGCAGAAGTGGAAATGGTACCAAACAAAACCTAAGTCCTCTTAAGGGCCTTTTTGTTTTCCAATAAATAGAGGGGGAAGTTAGTCAATGGGAAAATGGCCAACTTTCACATGTTCGCTTTTCAATAAAGGCGGCCCCATAATAAAAGAAGTTTCCCTTAGGTACCACTTGTCCAACTAAGTGATACCCATCTCTCAGGAGATCAGATCTGCTCCTCACACCAACCACACAAGTAGAGGTGTAAATCGGGTCGGGCCGCTCGTGGCCCGGCATGGCCCAACATGAAATTGGATTGGCCCGGCCCAGCCTGGCATGATAGCCCACAGGCCATGCCAGGCCCCCCAATGGCTAGTTTCAGCTTTTTTTTTTGGGGGGGGGTGTTTACATAAATACCTCCTAACAACTATAAACAACTATATAGGGGGGTATTTATGTATTTTTCTTATGGAGAGGAGGAAAATGATATAAATGCCCCCCTAACAGCTATATAACAACTAGTTTAGGGGGGCTTTTTGGGTAAAGTTATAAATAACTTTATAATGACCAAAATACCCCTCCCAACAACTAAAAGTAGCTAGTTTTTTAGGATATTTTGGGCAATTGAATTATGTTCAATTCCTATAAATAGCCCTATCCTCCACCAATTCAACAATTGTCTTAATCTCTCTCTCTCTCTCTCTCTCTCTCTCTCTCTCTCTCTCTCTCTCTCTCTCTCTCTCTCTCTCTCTCTCTCTCTTTCATTCTCCGCAATATGAGTAACTCTGGTTGGCTGATTGTCTAATTTTCTAATTCTCAAGTCTCAACTTTGTTGAAGATTCAACAAGAAAAAGGCTTGCTCAACAAGCTCAATTATCTCAATTTGGGAGGCTTGGATGTTGAAAAGCTTTAACCGTTGAAATCAAGTTGGGATTTTGAACCGACAATCTGAGTAAGTCCAATTAAATTAATTTTTATATTTTTAGAATTAAAAATGGCCGGCTCTCCCGAAAATTGATTCCCCAACATGTTCACTGTTGACGATATTCAATCGCATCATGATAGTGTTAACACTGATGCTATTGATATTGATGGAAGTGGAACTTTCACCCCTGATACTAATACTAGGGAAAGAAAAAGAGGGCCTCTAAGTAGAGTAGCCTGGTTTGGAAAAATTTTAAAGTAAAGGATATTGAAGGGAAGGGAAAAATAGCAGTTTGCCAAAAATGTAGAAAAGACTTTAGCTATTGTAGCAAGGGTGGTACGGGTCATTTGAGCAAACATTTGCTCACACATGAGAAGGAAGAAGAAGAAGAAGAAGGGAAAGAAACAACACAAACACAAATTGGGAAGGGGAGTTTTAGTATATTTAAACATTCACAAGAAAAAATGAGACAAGAATTAGCAAAGTATATTGTACATGCAGAACAACCATTTATATTATCTGAGATACTAAGCTTGAAAAATGGTTGCGTAATTGTATAAATCCATAATATAAAAAAAATTCTAGGAATACTATTAGATCGGATGCTTTAAAATTTTTTTATTCATATAAACAAAATTTAATTTATTTGTTATCAAATCTTAATTCGAAAGTTGCAATTACTTCAAATGTTTGGACATCTAAATTTAACGCAAGTTATACTTGTGTTATCAGCCATTTTGTTGATAAAAATTGGCTTTTAAATAAAAGAATTTTAAGTTTTACTAGGCTTAAATGGCCATATACTGGCCCAGTTATTGTTGCAAGTATTTTAAATACTTTACATGCTTATGGAATAGAAAATAAATTATTTTCTACTAGTTTTGATACTGCCAACAATAATTATTTTGCAATAAGTATTTTAAAATCTCAATTAAAACCATGTTTAAATGGTAAATTATTTCATATTAGATGTGCATGTCACATCTTAAATTTATGTATTCAAGATGCCTTGAATATTATTTCTACTCATATTTCTAAAATTAGAAATTGTATTATATATATTAAAAGTTCAGGGGCAAGAAAACAAGAATTTAAATGTTTATGTCAAAATTATGGTTTAAAATATAAACATTTTATATTAGATGTAAAACATAGGTGGAATTCTACCTATGCTATGTTAGAAAGTTATATTTCTCATAAAAAAATTCTTACTGATTTTTATAATGCAAAAATGCCTAATGATATTATATTTGAGGAAGACTAGGAAATGGCAGTTTGTATAAGAGATTTTTTAAAACATTTTTATGATGCAACTAATGAATTATCAGGTATTTATTATCCAATTAGTTGTAATTTACCTTATCAATTAATGGTAATTAGTGATTATTTTGTAAAATATAGAAATAATCCACAATTTAAATGTATTGTTGAAATAATGGAAAATAAATTTAAAAAATATTGGGAGAACATTTCTCCCCTTTATTGTTTAGCTACAATATTAGACCCTAGGATTAGGAAAGATGGTATAGATATTTTACTTGAAACATATTGTGAAAATATGAATATTGAAATTAGAAAGAAGAAAGAAGAAATTAATAATTTGTTATTTGAAATGTATAGTTTATATGAACCTGTAACGATAGGAAATATTCCTACAACTTGTATAGCATCTTCTACTTCTGTTCTTGAGCCCAATAGTAGAAGATAAAAACTTTTTTATTTAATAAGTAGAAGGCAAAAATCTGCTACTTCTACAACAAGTTCATTTATTGAACTTAATTTTTATTTACAATCAAAATTTTCTAGTTTAGGTGAGGGAACAAATGATTTTGATATTTTATCTTAGTAGAGTGAACATTCAAAAAATTATCCAGTCCTCGCCGCCATGGCACGTGATCTAATAACCTCTCTGGTGTCTACAGTTCCATCGGAGTCTTGTTTTAGTGTAGGTACCAGGGTGTTGGACGACAAGAAAAGCTGCATGAACGATGAAAGTATAGATATGTGCATCTACTTTAAGGATTCAGTAGATACAAAAGATAGATTACAAGACAAAGGAGGGCATGATACTGTATCGTATATTTCACCTGAAGCAGATGATGAAAGTCATGACTCATGAAGTTGACTAGTTGTATAGAATTTTTTATTTTTTCAAATTATTGTAATTTATTATTTTTATTTAATTTATTTGCTATTTTTTTAATTTTTTAACAATGTAATTCTGTATTTTCAATTTGTAACTATATTGTATTTTTTATATTTTATTAATTTATTCCATTTTCATATTTCAATCATCGAAGTATCCAATGATCCAATCATTATATTTGTAATTTATATCATTCAAATTTAAATGAAATAAAATTCTTATTTTTCTTCCAATTTGTTATCCCATCATTCTTATTTGGTTAAGTATTTTCTTTCATTTATGTGTTAGATAACTTAGATTTCTCAATTCCCATTTCTTAAATTTTCAAATAGTTCCCAAAGTTCAAAGAAAGGTTAAATATTTTAGTTTTACACTTTTACTTAGAAAAGAAATCAATTTTTCAAAAAAAAAAGTAAAAAAAAATCAGTCTAGCCCGGTTTGGCCCAGGCCCAAGGCCCGCCCTGTGGCCCAGCCCAGCACGACCCAAGCCCACGACACGGCTTGCAGCCCGGCCAAGCCTAGGCCTGTGGGCCATGCCCGACCAACCCCCAAAATTTTCATCGGGGAGGGCAACACGGCCCATGGGCTAGCACGACACAGCCTGCACTTTGTGCGGGCCGCCCACCGGCACGATACACTTTACACCTCTACTTATAGGCACACCCCATTGTGCATTGGGCATATCTCCCATACATATGTGTTATTATTTACTGGAGATGTTCCCAATGCACGGTGGGATGTGCCCATGAGGAATTAACTTTCTCACCTAAGGAGGAAATATGCTAAAACTAGCTTGACGAAATTGCCTATTAAATAGGTTTGAAAAACAAAAGGCAACAAGGGTAAAAATGGTTATCAACAAAAATTTTGTGCATAAATTTGAAACACAAAAAATGAGGAAAATTTTAAAGAAATTTGATTATTGTTTTTTTTTTCTGTAAAATGTAGAAGGGATAAAACATCTCTTTTTTATCTTTTTTTTTTCTCTCTTTTTCTTTTACAATGAAGAAATCCCTCTAATTCCATTGTCATGGACATTGACTGGCTTTGTTTGAACAAAGTATCCCAATCAATGGTTGGAAAGCGGAAGGTTGAAAGAAATATTTTCAATTGTAGAATGTGTCTTGCTTATAGTAATATGATGGAGGCCTTTTTGGCTTCAATATATTTTTTTTTCTTTTGATAAAAAACCACTTAATATTAACCAAAAAAAAAAAAAGAAATACAACCAAAAAGGTCACAAAAAGGAGGATGAGACCTCCTCATCAAGTTCCCACCAATATGACAAAAAATAATAGAATCTAACAAAGAGAAAATAAAACCAATATCATCCAACGAAAGATTACAGGTCCAAGGAATCCTAAGAAGAGTTCCCATAATCCATTCTCCCCCAAAATAGCCAATAAAGAGTTAGATTTAACCACCAACAAACGACAACCATGCATGATCTACAGCTAACTCAAGAGCATGACTGATGGTAAAAAGCTTATCTTCCAACGCCCTGGATTCATATCAAACATTTCCCTCCAACAGCAAACAAAAAGCTAGAATCAAAAACTATTGAAGACAATAAGACCAAAGGAACCAGAAGAAGAATCAATCACTCATTCACAAAATATAGTAACACACTCTGAATTCAAATTATCATCTCTAATTGATTGAAGAGAAGATTTAACAAAAGACAAAGAATGAGAAAAATCTAAATCCAAATAGTTATACTCACCCACAATAGTATTTCTAACAATGAAAAACCACTTAGATAAATTCATTGAATGCCCTCTAAAAATAATCGAAATCCTTGAGTGCCAAATTTGATAACATATAACTGCCAACCAAGTGAGAAAAAGATTTGAATCATCACTAGAAAGGCCAGAAGAAGACACAAACAAAATCACATCACTCGCTAACCTAGAATTAACATATTGACACCTAACCCCTAGAGCGGAAGCAAACCAAACTGATCTAACAAATGGACAAAAAAAAAAGGTGGGACAAAGACTCTCATCCTCCTATAAACAAAAGAGACAATGATTCTCCACTATAAAGACACTGACACAAAGCCTCTAACCTCTCCAAAAGAACAACTCAAATTTAGGCAAAATTTTCAATTTCCACACCTTATGAATCAAAGTTTTAACCATAGGAGAAGGATAATTAGCACAGCCAGCCCAGATATGAAAAAACAACAAACTTAATAGAAAGAGATCCTAGTTTAGACACTATCCAGATAAAAGGCTCTTAGACACATTTCTAAAAACGAGTAGACAAAATAAGGTTAGACGACTAAGAATAAAAAGCTGTCTCTCACTCTATTTACATTCCAACATCCATTTAGATTCAATAAATATTTAATAGTTAAATTTCTATTCTCCCTACTACTAGGCCTAAAAGGAGCAATAAAACCCTGAGCCAACCTTATCCAAGAAACATTCCCCACATAGACATTATCTTGAAGAGAATCTTTAAAACCCAAATTCCTATAAAGCTCCCTCATAAACAGATCAATGGATTTCCAAATTAGAAACAATCCTTGCTTAATTCTAAGGCCTTGTTCGCTTTTCGGTAAGTTACTTATTTAGGAACATGTAGTTATCTGGGTATTTCCTGAGAAACACTTACCTAGGTAAGTATATTTACCCATTTTCTTTTATTTCTCATGTAAATAAGGCAATAACCATTTTAATCATAAAAATCCATTATTAATAAGGACAATTTTGTCCCATTCAAGTGTTGTCAACTTTCCCCCTAGGTGGGAAAGTTATTTACCCGCCTAGGAGATGTGGTACCCAAGAAAATAAACTTTCCGTGATCCCCACATAAATTTGAAAAAAGAACATGGAATTCTTGGTCAATGACAATCAAAATCCCATTGAACAACTTTCCCCCCTCTCAAAATCCAGAAAAAAAAGACGTCCCCTAAACGGAAACAATTTCTTAGATGAAAGGTATTTGGCTTTCAACAATTTTACCCACAAAGCAAACTATTTATTTAAAAAATATCCAAGTTAATTTCCATTGAAAAACTCTATTTACCTCATTGGCTTTTCTATTCCCAGACCTCCTTCAAATTTGAGGGAACAAATAGTATCCCAATTCGTCGACTTAAACATATTAGATGATCTACCAGATGTACACCAAAAAATTCCTCTGACTTTGATCAATCTTCTTATGAACTAAAGAAGGAAACTAGAAAAGGGACATGGCATGAATAGGAACCGCTTGCAACAAAGATTTTAACAAGACTAACTTTCTACACCTCCTTCAGATTTTGGGGAACAAATAGTATCCCAATTGGTCCACTTAAACACATTCTATGTTCTATCAAATTTCCCCCAAAAATTCCTCTGAATTTGATTAATCTTCATATGAACTAAAGAAGAAAACTATAAAAGAGACATGACATGAATAAAAACTGATTGCAACACAGATTTTAACAAGACTAACTTTCTAGGCTGGGAGAGATTAGAAGCTCTCCAACCATTCAATTTATTCCTTAAGTTATCTAAAATATAAGAAAGAGAATGAGCCCTATTCCTATCCCAAAATGGAGGAACACCAAGATATTTCGATTGACAATCAGATTACCCATTTTCGGTTGACGACTTAAAACATTTTTTTCCTGTTATGTCTCATATTTTTTCTACAAAAAAAAAACCCTAAATTATTAATAATTGACCAAACATATCCTAAAACTAATCAATAACATCCAATAAATTAATCACATCCTCATGAGAGACTTTAATAAAAATAAAAACATCATCAGTGAAAACAAAGGATAAATAGAAGGGGCTTCTCGACAAACTTTCATCCCCATGAATCAAATTAGCCTATTCTACTCTTCCCAATTACTTAAGAAAGCCCGACAAAGCTAAAATGAACAAATAAGGATAAATCGTGTCATCCTATCTTATCCCACAATGAGTAAAACTTTCTTGGGAACTTTCATTCACAAGAATAAAATAGGAAAAGAAGAGATATAGAAGTAAATAAGATCACACCAATACTGAGAAAAAAATTAAAGTCTTTCAAACACTCAAAACATAATATACCAGTTTGTTGTTCTATCATAAGCTTTCATCATATCAATCTCAATTGCCAAACTATCAATTCCCCTTCTTTGTTTTTTTATAAAATGAAGAGTTTCCTAAGTAATAACAACATTATCTATAATAGGTCTCCTAGGAATGAAAGCATTCTGATATGGAGAAATACATTTATCAAGAAGGGGCTTCAACTTATTAGCTAAAATATTGGCAATCACCTTTTAGACAACATTATATAAACTATTACGTCTGAAATATTTTACCTAACTGTATCATTCTAGTTAAGAATCAAGGAAATAAAAGTTTTATTAATTTTCTTCAAACATTGTTGATTTACAAAAAAAAAAAATCCTAAATAAATTGAATGATATCCCTTTTACTTCTCTAGCTTGGAAACCAGAGAAGGAAAACCATTAGGACCAAGAACTTTTAAATTACTAATAGAGAACAAAGCCCCTTTAATCTCTTCCTCCTATGGGCCAACAATCAAAACCATATTTTCATCAAAAATAATAGTGGAAAAAGATAAAAAGACCCTCAAGATTTTGACAATAGTGAAAGATTTCTTTAGAATTTTGGTGCAATTATCTTGGTCATCTTTGAACTAATCAGTTTTACTCTTTTTCCTCCTACTAGAAGCATATCTATGAAGGAAAGTGGTATTTTAATCTCCCTCTTTTAACCAAAGTTTTCCTCAAGTTTTGCCTCCCATATGACTCTTGGCATTTTAATAGATAATTCATTTCTTCTTTCCGACCTTTCAACAGATCAACAACTTCAAAATCCAATTGGCCCTTCGGTTAGACGGTGTATGCCCTTAGTTCTAATTAGATTGATGTATAGATATATTTATTGTAAATCAATAAAAGTAAATTATTGTTTTATATTGATATTGATATGTTTCTATGAAATTTCCTCTTAAACTGGACACTTATGAGATTCGTGTTAGTTTAGAATGTTCTCAGTTATTAGATAGACTTGGGGAGTTTATCCTACCAAGGTTGGCTGACACTGATGTACTGCCAAAGAAATTGGGGTAGCTTGTTTTATTTGATAGGGTTACACCCAAAGCACATGTAGTGTATGGATGAAACACTAAACCTTGACCATTTTTCGATTATGCCATGGACCTTGGAGATTGATGGGCAAATCAATGAGATCCATTGAGAGTCAAAACCTGAGTATGTTGGGGTAGTCTAAGAATTTATCTAAGTGGATAATCATAATGATAAGATCAGCCTCTTTATTGGACAAAGTGAATGGTAAGGCTTACACTCTCTTTGATGAAAACCTAAACTGACGATAGTGGATTTCAACTATGTTTGAGATTTGGTTTTGCAATATATATATATATATATATATATATATAAATGTTTTATGAAAATGTTTTAATTCCCAAGATTCATTCGAATAGAGGTGTGACATTTAAGTAATTTTATCTTTTTGTTGATGGGAACTGCAAAGCTTCAGAATTCACATCAGCACTCTACCGTGGGGAATTGGGATCTGCTCCTCACACAGGGTGCCTCACAACGACTTCACGGGCACATCTCACTCCCACCATGCATTAGGAACATCTTCCGTATTATTTCGTATATTTTCTTTTAATATTAAAGAATTCGGGTTTATTTCAGATATTTCATTATAATATTAAAGAATTCGGGTGACGTGGATGTAAGCTAGTGGAGTTGACGGAAATTTATAATTCAAAAGAATAAAATTTAGTAGTTTTTAAATGAATACAGTGCTTTTGAAGGTAATACGGAAAATGTTCCGAATGTACGGTGGGATGCACTTGTAAGGTCGGTGTGAGATCCAGTCTCTACCGTGGGCGCTCCACAAATGCCCCCAGCATATACCAACCGTGTAGTAGGAACATTTATTTCCCAGTGGCACTTGCAGGGCGCATATGTGAACTCGAAGCTTCGACGGGTGATTTCATCATTTCACCATCTTCCACGAGCATAGAACCTGCCACCCAAACCAAAATTGTGGATTACTGGGTAATTACAGTGTGTTGAGTCATGGTTTCTTTTGGTGCTTCTTTCTCAACGTTCATTACATTTGAATTTAAAGCTTGCTGTCTGTTCTTTACATAACGTCTTCGAGTCTACAGTTGCATTATCACACCTTGGCTGCTGGTGCTGCACGCCTTATTCATCTGATCCACAGTGCCACCGTAGCTTCTCATTTTTCGTGTTAAGCTGATCGGTTGGCATTTTCCAGGAGCCCGATCTCTCCCCCAGCCCTGGTACGAACACAAGGATAAATGTTGTTGCTAGGCTCGGGTATCTGATCTGATTAGCCCTGAGAGTAACGATCCATGAAGGACTAGATTAGAATGAGCAGTCACCGACTTCAGAGTGAAGTTTAGTTTAGAATTGAATGATGATTTCGCAGACTGGGTTACCTCTCTCCCAGCACCATCAGAACCAGGTTTGAAAGCAACACAGACCGAAGGAGAGTTAAATTTCCACCAAATCCACGTTTCTCGTTAATGGCTATTCAGTGTTCACCCTGTTTCTGTACTTACTTCCCATCGAGTGGCAAGAGTTTTCGACAGTCAAGAAGGGTCGATTGCGAAGGAGATGAGCGAAGGTTTAGTAAGGAGAGGAATGCGCGTAGGAAGAAGAAATGTAATTTTAGTAGTGAGAAACATGGAATATGTTACGAAATACGAATATTTCATTTTCCATGTGTCAGAGGCGGAATTCGCAAAACGAGGGACGCGGGGTCGAGTTGAGACGGTGCGAACCCGGTGGGAAAGGAAAACACGGACACATTTGGGAGAGAAGGAGTCGAGACTTGTCAGAGCGGAGCTCGTTCCTCTTCCGTCTTCCCCACTCCAGCGTCGAGCCTTAAAACGGTCGGACCTCCGGTCGTTTTTCACGCCGTCTCCGGCCACGGTGAGACCAGATCCACGTTCGGGCATCTTTCTTTGCTTGTTTTTGGTTTTTGGTCGTTCTAACCTGCCTGCAAGAGATGAGTTCTCCTTGTCCGGAAGACATGGATTCCGACGATTTCGGCTCCACGTACAACCACTTTCTCTTCAGATCTACTAAAATCTATGCAGGGCATCGTAGATCTAATGTTTTTTCTCCTATTTTTGCAGGCAGCTCTACAAACGAATCCAATGCTGAGGTAACATCTTATCTTCCACCGGTCTGCTCTTCTTTGTTAGTCATTCTACTTTTCTCTGTTTCTTGTTGTTATTTTTGTTTGGTAGAATAAAATAGAATTGTTATTGATTCTGATTGGCGATTCGAACTGCTTGATCCAAACTGTTCATGGATTTTGTCCCAAATTCTCTAATCTCCAATAAGAAACACAAGTGCTCTGCTGACTTCATTATTTTTCTATGGTGAAGTGAGAGAGGACAGACATAGATCACTGGGTGTACAGGGTTCATGGAATCTGTTCCAGATGGGTAGATTTTTTTCTTCTGAAAATGTATTCGTGTTCCTTTCTTTCTCCCGCGACCAACAAGCCAATTTCATTATGATTTGTGAATGAAAGTTCCTCATTGGTTTCCTCTGTAACAGAGTTTTAGAACATCCAATCAATTGAGCTATGATTATGATTTGTTTTAAATTTCTTTTTGATGAGTATTGTGATATTGTAATTCTGAAGTTAAAAAACAAAGAAGAAACTGTTTCTTTTAATATCTTTGATCTAAGTCATTTTTATTGTTCATGGGAACTTACGAACTTGTAAAGTTGATACCAGTACCTGTGGAGTGAGGATTGGCATGGCACCTCATTGGGAGACTTAACGTGTTTGAATCACAAGTATAAGAACAGATAATGACTGTAAAATTCACTCTTCCTAATTAGGTATGAACTGGAGTGGGTTGAGTTGAAAACTAACCCTGCTCCATATCTGTACTTTGCAGGTTTGGATCCTACTAATGATCTGCATTTAAAACTAAACATGGTACAGATCAAAATTTGGTCTAGGTATGGATCCCACCAGTGATCAGACCTGGAATTCTAATTAAATAAATGGGAAAAAATCCCAGAAACTATCCAGGAACGCTCTAATTAGAAGGAGAGAAGAAGGGCTGAAGGCAAAAGTATCAAACCAACCTATCTAATTGTCATCTGACTCTTTTTATTATTGAATCAGAAATTACACCACTACCTCTGACTGAATAGAACAAAGAAATAACAAATAGAAACAAAAGAAGAAAAAGAACAATGACCAATGACCAGCACTATAATTTAACATTCCCCCTCAAGTTGGATTGTATATATCATAAAGCTCCAACTTGTTACAAATGCATTTATTCCATTGACTCAATCCTTTGGTGAAGAGCTCAGATAGTTGATCTTTATAATTCACATAGAATTTCTCCACTAACAACTTTCTCCCTTTGCAAAGTGACAATCTAGTTCTATGTGTTTGGTTCTTTCATGACACATTGGATTGGAAGGAATATGAATAGCAACCTGGTTATCACAAAACACTTAATGGGAGATGAAACTACCACTCCTATCTCTTGTAACAACTACTTAAACCACATCAATTCACAAGTGGTATGGGCCATGGCCTTGTGCTTGACCATAATACTACTCCTAGTCCTAGTCACTACACTTTGCTTCTTACTTTTCCAAGTAACTAAGTTCCTTGCCAAAAACATGCAATATCCAGTTGTAGACTTTCTACTTGTATCTGATCCTACCCAGTTTGCATCTATATATCTTTTTAAGGAAAGTCCTCCTTTTCTTATACAACAACCTTTGACTTGGAGTACCCTTCAAATACCATAATACTCTAATAATGCCTTCCCTATGGACTGAACTTGCATTCTGAATAAATTGGCTCAATAGTCCAACACTAAAGGAAATGTTTGGACTTGTAATGATGAGATAAATCAGTTAATCTACTAATCTCCTATATCACCTAGGGTCTGCCAGAAACTCCCCCTTACTATGATACATCTTCACATTTGGATGTATAGGAATGTCTATTGACCTTGCTCCTAATAGATCGGTTTCTTCCAACAAGTCAAGCACATGCTTCCTTTGTGAGAGAGATTCCACACTTCAACCTTGGTATTTTTATGCCCTAAAATTACCTCAAGTGCCCCAAGTCCTTAGGTTGGAATTTGTTCTCTAAGAACTACTTCAACTCTCCAATACCCTGTCCATCACTCTCTATAATAATATCATCAACGTAAAGCTTTCAGGAAAATCTTTCCAAAGGTAGTTTCCCTTCTAAACATAGAGTGATCAACACTACACTATTTCATCCGAAGCTGTTGCACCACAGTACTAAATCTCCCAAACTAGGAAGACATTTGAGGAATTTGAAAGAAGCAAAAAGGTGGAGAAAGAGAAAAACAAAGCTCATTTGCAATGGAGAGGGGAATGGGATGAGGGTTTCTCAACCCAAGAAAATATGCTCACAGATGAAGATTGATGTGGGCTTTAGGATAGGGATCTTTTCTTTTGTTTAGTGTTGGGTTAGTGGCCCTTGTTTTATGGGGATATGTGTTGGGTTTGTTTTTTTGTTTTTCTTTTGGGTGTTTGGGTAATGCTCATGTTTTAAGATGCAGTTTATTGGGCCTTATTGGGTCTCTTGAGATGGCTCTCATGCTTTTGGTGATATTTTATTACCTTCCATTGTACTTCTCCTTTTTATTTTAATGAATTTTATATTTATTCTTAAAAAAATTATGGCTCTTTTATCTGCTCCCATTGGTGTTGGGAACTCTTTAAGAGCGGAAATCCTTGCTGTGTTGGAAGGAGCCAAGAGAGCCAAAGAGCTTAACCTTACTAAGATATTAATTGAAAGGGATTCTAAGCTGATTATTGACTGACTTCAAAAAGAGGTGGAGAGTGGATGGTGGGCTTTCATGAATGAGAAAAGGAAATTTAGATACTTGACACAAGGAATGGATGTCAAGATGAATTGGGTTAAGAGAGATGCCAACTCCATGGATAATGCTTTAGCTACACAAGGGGTGGGAAGAAACTCTAATTTTTGGGCTATATTGTAATTCATTTTACGACTTCTATCTGGGGGAGTTAAGAGAGTTTATCTCATCCATTTTGTATCTTCCTTTGGCTTGATTATTAATGAACTTAAGTTATTGATAAAAAATTCTCCACTTTTGTGTATATGACATTAGCATGGTTCTGGATATAGTTTGCTTCAATCTTCGATATGCATATCAATTTTGTGATTCCAACGAACTTAATTGTGGATTATCAATTTGATAATTTGATTCCATGGGATCATGGTTTAAGATCTCCCTAATTTCCCTAATATTTCCTTGACATATTTCCACTTCCGTTGGTAGTGACATGATAATTTTACTGGAATCGACATATTCCCCAATAAACACTACCATCACTATATGGAGTACAAGAGATCGTTTCCATGACATATTTCCATTTCCACTTCAATGGGTAGCAGCATGAAATTTTACTGGAATTGACATATTCCTAGTAAACACTACCAACACTACGTAGAGTACAAGAGATAGTATTATAACATAAGTTGGTGACAATATTGTAGATATATGGAGTAACAATGTTATTGCCCGCCTGACTTACTGATTACCACTTCGAGCTAGCTCAATATTCATTTCAAACATGAAGTTAAATATTAACTTTTTTGTGTAATAGATTATTTTGGTTGGTCTATTACAATCATTTACATTTTTTATGAGTTCAACTTTTTCTTTAACTCATTCTATCATGAAGCTTTGAATCTTAAGGTTTACAGGGCAATTTCAGAATGTATTCTTTTGTCTATAACCTTAGTTTCTTAACTTTGTTTAGAGATTTGGAACAAGATAATAATTTGAAAAGGTGTTCCCATGCTACTTTTATCATTTCATAAAATATCATTCTGTATTTTGCATATTTTACAATGTTTCCATCATGTCTATAATTTTTACAATATTTCCATACGATACTTCCAGCATTTCTGATATGTTTCTTATATTTGGACGATCGGCATTTTAAACCTTGAATGGGATCACATATAGCCTGTTCATTTGTTTAAAACATCAGTAATTCAATTACAGAAACAAGTTCTGTTGTTGTCTCAGGAGATACATTATCCCCATGTTATGATAGGATTATGCATAATTTAGAATTACAAGATTCTTAGTTTCACTATTGATTGCTGAGAACTTGGTGAGAGTCTTCTTATTTTCCTTTTTTTGAAGCCTTTAACATTAAAAATTGAGAAATGTGATGATAGGCCCAGGTAGACGATATTTTCATCTATGAAGACTGTGGTACCAAAGTTGTCAAACCTGATGCAGTTGCTTGAGACACAAACGCTTTTCTGGTGGTTTCTTGATAATTGTTTCAGATGGAATGGCAGATCCAGTTAGTTATGGGAATCCAGAGCGTGATGTTGAGCAAGTAAGTTTTGTTTCTTTTTCATTATAGTTGTGTGTCTTTTCTTATTTTCTCGAGGATATGCTTTTTTAATGCTTGTGCCATTTTTCATCAGTCTCACATCTTGATTCTATCTAAATCAACATTCTTCCTATGGCTATTTTTTAATCTGTTTTAGGAAATGCCTATACAAACAATATTCAACCATCCTAAAGATTACAAAGGAAAAGATTTCTCCTATTTATTTTTCTGATAATAAGCAGTAAAATGGGACCATTTCCGTTACCTTGGTTTAATAATTCATAACAGAGGAGAGATTGAGGAGGGTGTCTCCCATACAACTAGAGTAGGATGGGCGAAACAGATTGGTGCATCCGTAGTCTTATGTAATAGGCAAAAACCACTCAGGCTAAAAGGCTAAAAGGAAAATTCTATAAAATGGTTGTAATGCCAGCAATGTTGTATGGAGCTGTTGTTGGGAACTCATTGCAATGCAGTTATTAGGATTGTATGGTACTTAATGGGAACTCTGGGACATTGGTTGTTGTACAAATTTAGAGGGAAACTTGGAAAAGAAGGTTATATAGATGCTGATTGGGTTGGTTTTACCTCTAATAGGAGGTCAACCACAGGATATTGTACTTTCCTTGGAGGTAATTCGGTAACCTGGAAGAGTAAGAAGCAGACAATTGTGGCAAGAAGCAATGCTGAGGTTGACTATAGAGTCATGGCACATACGACTTGTGAGCTAGTGTGGTTAAGGTACCTACTTAAAGAGATTGGATTTTTAGTATGCACCCCCGTGAAATAGTAAAAGAAAATATTTCACTAAAAAAGAAAAAAAGTACAGGCTGTTAAGGTTGTTAAGGCAACACCTTCAAACAAAACATAAACCACTGTGTTTCCAGCAGTAGTACTCTGTGTGGACTGGAGAAATTAACCTCCTCTAGTCCTGGTTTGTAGTACACCTGGTATCTTGGTGATGGTCCTTCCCTATCTACAGTATTTTCTTAGCTGAATAAGTTTGGCCTGAGGGATCTATCATGTCTTTTGAGGACTTTTCTATATCTGGTGTCTCTTCAAATCAAAGTGGACTGATTGGGGGGTTAGACATGAACTTCCCTATGGCTGTTATTCCCCTAGATGGTATCAATTACCTAGAGTGGTCAAAGGGGATTAAACTCTATATCACTGCAAGGGGGAAGATAGGATATATCAATGGGAAGATTAAGGAACCAAAGTCTAGAAGTGCTGAGTATGGCAATTGGAATTGGGAGAGTGGCTTCTAGCGTCTATGCTGCCCAAGTAATAAGAAACTTCATGTAGGTTGACATAGCTTATGAGATTTTGGAACAAGCCAGTTCACGTATTCCGAGTAGTGGCTTTATTCATAGGTTTATTAGTTGGAAGTTGAATCCACTACCTATAAGTAGGGGGAGAGGATTTTTTCACTATGTTACTCAGATTTGACCTCAATTTGAAAGGAGTTGGACCATTATCAGAGTATGGACTGGAAGTGTAATGAGGATGGAAAAGCCTACAAGTGTCTTTTCTCCTAACAATGGGTGTTTGCTTTTCATTTGGGGCTGAACCCAATGTATGAATCTATTAGGGTGTAGATCTTGGGAAGTAAAGATGGAGGAGAATACAAGAAATGTGATAAATAGTTCTTACGGGGAGCCAATTGCTTTGATATCCAAGGGGGTTGCAAATATAAATGGTGGGAATTCTTTTAAGAAGGGTGAATCAAGATCAGGTCTGGTCTTTCTTTTTTGAGAGTATTCCTGATTGTCCTCCTCTTTTTGGCACTTCCTAGACCTCTTACGTTCCACCTGATTATCTTCATTTCAACCTGCTTGTGACCCCTTAACAATAGCTGCCTAGTATTCCCCTCTTTTTCTTTTCAAGCTCCTCTTTTCCTTCTCATAATTTATTCCACACTTAAACTTATATATCTCGCTTTGCTTCCTTCTTTTCTTTCCTTTCTTCCTCATATATACCTTACTTCCTTCAATCTTCCTTCCCACTCTTCTCTTTCCTTCTGACTCTTCTTTCCCCTCTTGATTCAGCCTCCTTGCTCCCACATGGGTTAAAGTTTGGGGTACAATCTTTGGTTAAGTGATGGGGTGGTTTTCTCTATTTTTGCTATTCTCCATATCTAGGGTCTGGTCAAATAGGTTTTCCAGGATTTTTTTTTGATAATTAAATAGGTTTTCCAGGATTTTTTTTTATAATTAAATAGGTTTTCCAGGATTAAGGACCAGATTCTAGCTCTCTCTTGTTCTAAACCGTTGTCCAATAGGTTCTCAGAATCTTTAGTTGTGGCACATCCAATTGAGAGATTCTTAGGAGGAGTGGCACTGGCTGGACCTGCGCAATCACTTTCTTTCCTTGCCTTTCTCTTTTCCATTAACGGTGTGGTGTCCCTAGCCCTAAGAATGTGGCAGAGGCTCTATTTACACTTAAATGGACAGATGCAATGAAAAAAGAGATCAACGCCTTATGTAAAAATGGTACATGGCAGTTGGTAGACTTTCTTGAAGGAAAGAAACCAGTAGTATGTAAGTAGGTGTTTATAGTTAAACAAAAGGCTGATGTCATAGTGGAAAAGTATAAAGCCAGTTAGTGGCAAAGGGGTTTAATTAAGTGTATTGAGTAGATTATATAAAGACATTTTCCCTAATAGACAAGATGGACTTTATCAGAATCTTCTCCATTGGCAACTAATCTTGATTGGGATCTTCACTAGTTGGATATAAAAAATGCTTTCTTGAATGGTGATCTTGAAGAAGAGGTGTACATGGTCCAACCCCTAGTTTCTATGCCCAGGGTAATGAGAGGAAAGTGTGCAAGCTGAAGAAGTCCTTGTATAGTTTAAAACAATTATCAAGGGCTTGGTTCAATAGCTTTCATTTAGCTGTGCAACATATAAGCTTTAAGTAGTGCTAGTTTGATTATACATTATTTGTGAAGAGGGGGTAAGGTGAAATTGCAGCTTTAATAGTGTACGTTGATGACATTAGTAGTCATTGGTGATGATATTAGTGTATGTTTAGCCACTCAGTTTGAGGTGAAAGATCTAGGTCCCTATAGTATTGCCTTTGAATTGAAATTTCCCGCTCACAAAAGGGGATCTTCATTTCACAGAGGAAATACATTTTAGATCTATTATAGGATTAAGGAAAGTTAGGAGTGAAACCAATTGACTATCCCATTGATCCAAATCACATGTTGGGTGATTACCATTGGTAAATTGCAAATCTGCAATAGATGTGAAACAATTCCAGAGACTTGTGGGAAGGTTCTTATGTCTATGAACCGACCTGACATTGCTTATGTTGTGGGTGCCCTTAGCTAGTTCATGCATGCCTCTAAGACCACTCATTTAGAGGATGCCGAGAGGATCCTTAGGTATCTCAAGAAGTTTCCCTGAGCTGGTTTGTTGTTCTAGAAAAATGGGCATTTGAAGGTTGAAGTATATAAAGATGTTAGTTGGGTTGGATCAGTTGATGATAGAAAATTCACTAGTGGTTATCGTATCTTTGTGGGAGGAAACCTAGTCACGTTGAGAAGTAAGAAACAAGGACATTGCTAGAGTCCGTATAAAACAAGATCCATGTTTGTGAGATAGCATGTTCAAGGAGATGTGGATATGATCGACAACCAGGGCTAAGGGAGATGGATGAATACTCATCTATAGTGAAACGGAGAAGAAAAATGGACATCAAAGCTAAGAGTTTTTGCTTCGAAGAAGGAAGATACAAGGATAGGTGGATGCTAAAGATTAGAGAAGAGAAGAGGCCCACCATTTTCACCGACGAGGAAGTGGTTGGATGATTGAAGGGCTTCATGGATGGGACAACTTTCTCCATTAAAAGACTGGGATGGAAGAGTGAAGTGAATGTAGATGGAAAAAGTTTTGAAGCTGAGATGAGGAGAAATGTGAAAGGATGGTTCGTGGTGATCTTAGAAAGATTTGGAGATGATAGAAAACAAATATTGTGTGTGTGAGGATAGAAAGAGAGCAAGGTGGAGATTGTTCACAGATATACTACAAGAGTTTATGCTGAACACGATAGAGAAACAAAGCTCAAAACATAGAAGGGACACCAAGGTCTATAACAATCAGAGTTACAAAGAAAAATCGAAGGAAGGAAAACAAAAGGTAGGAGATCTACAAGCGATTGTATGTAGTAATACCAGAAGTCGAAGGATGCTCCTAGATATGGAGAAAGAATCTTGGAAGAAAAACTTGATTTTAACATCAACCAAAAAAGTGTCAGATTGGGGAAGAATTGCAGAGGTTTGTGGAGAAATTCAACATAAAAGGAATCATGAACATCAAACCTTTTGATGATTTGAAGGCTGTGTTACTTGGAGCTAGTGAAGAAGAGGATGACTCCAGAGATTGAATGTCCATTACAATCTGACTTCCCGAACTCAGGTAATTTGGATTCCAAACCTCTTCTTGTTTTTGATGCCTATGTTGAATCTACTGCTGAGCCTCTTAGTGTGGATTTTGACCTTAACCTTCCTATTGCAGTTTGTAAAGAAAAACAAACATGTGCTAAATATCATATCTCAAACTATGTCTCTTATGATACCTTATCTCCCTCTTATTGTTCCTATATCTCTTCTATTGCTTATGTTTTTATCCCTTACAGGAAATGGAGGCACTTGAAAAAGTGTTGAGAATAGAACGAAAGGAATTGTTGCTAGAGGAGACTTTTTACCAAAAGGAGCTTACAATTAAGATCAGAGAAGGAAAGAAAGGAATTGTTCTGTTAGTGGGAGATGTCGTTCCGTGGTTTCAGAGTTTCCTAGATGGTGCCGCTGGCTAGGTGAGTTGGAGTGAAAGGTGGAAAGGTACGCTAAGGCAGGCAAGGAGACAATACACAGCTGAGAGAAGGAAGAACTCTAGTGGTTGGTTTGTTACCTTGGAAGAGAAGTTCGACAAAAGGAAGAGACAGATATTAGTTATCCCTGAAGGTGTGGACAGCAGTGGCTAATGCTCTACACAGGAGATTAGTCAGTAAGGAATCGAAGGCAGTGAAGGTGCAAACAGAGAGAGTAGTTGGCGGACAAAGTAAGAAAGAAGAGATGACAGAAAGAAGAAAGAGACTAGAGAGGCTGGGCTTAGAAGACATAGTGGGAACCCAAGGAAAGCCAACTGTGGCGTTTACTATCCCAGAACCAAGAGCTGCATTGGATGAGGAGAAAGGAAACTAGGAAAAGAAATACATCTTATCTACGAGGGAGGAGGTGAAGGACTGGAAGGGGCTGCTAGAAGAGGTGACAACAAAGCTTGGATTGAACTAGATGGTCATCCTTATTCCTTTCCACGATAGGAAAGCAATCCTTGATGTGGGTGAGTTGTTGATGGATTTCACTATGTCGGAAACGAGTGAAGGTCCTGTAAGAATTGAAAACCGGTGTCCTCTTTCAAATGAGGTTGCTGTTGTAGATGGAAGCTTTAAACTGAAGCTGCTGGGTTTACCCTTTCATCTATGGCAAAAATCAACCTTGGAGAATCTGGTGCAGGTGATGGGCCGTGTTCTTCTGTCGTATAAGACCACAGATTTGAGGGCAACACACTTGAGAGTTGCTGGAATGAAGCCTGAGGAAGTTCCAAGGGTAGTACAAATATGTGCAGAAGGCTATTGGTATAAAGTCTGGGTGAGTTCGGAAGTTGAAACGTTAGAGTGGCTAGGGAGGTCGAAGCTTGAGGGTGATGATGACGTGGCAAGATGGGTTACAGTTGGCAGGTTTGAGCAAAGGAAGTCTGGACATGTGGCAGCCGTTGGAGTGAAGGTTTCTCTGAATGAGGAAGCTGAAAAGTCGAAGGTCAAAAGCAAAGAGGCATTTGTGGAAAAGTTTTCAAATTTTTTTGAAAACCAAAACAACTCTACCACTGTTTTGTCCTATGCAGACTTGGTCAAAGGGGTAACCAGGTCAGACCAGAGAGGGGGGGTTCGGCCCAAGACTAAGTTCGAGCTACGCACCACACTCTTTGAACCAACTGGTTCATTTTCGGGTCGGGTGGTTCTCATCGAGTTGAAGGGCCACAATCAGCTTTTGGACTCATGTGACCACTTAAGTGGTCACGTGAGTCGAATCTCTACTCAGCCATTGATAGACAAGAATATGGGTTTATCTTCTTCACGTGGCCCGACCCCTGAGAACCGAATTTTTTCTTTAGGCAACCAGAGCTTATTGAAGAGGAAGCTGGGCTGGTTACTAGTGACAAAACACAGAGAAGGTGACCAAGATGGATCAGAACGAGAAAGGCCAAACCCGAGGTTCTCCAGGGGGAGTAAGGAAGACTGTGAAGACGAGGACGACGGATGGGTAAGTTGCGACAATTCAGAGGAGATGTCAGACTCAGATGTTGAAGCTGAACTTTAGTGGGAAGATCATCAAGGAGAGTTGGAAGATGCCCTGAATATTGATATCCTTTTCTTAGAGCATGTTGTACAGGCTGCTCATCATAATTCGAGTAGAGACGGCATAGACGGGGATGAACGACAAAGCCTTGGAAGTACGAACAAGGGTGAAGTTGGCCTAGGTGCCAACCAAATAAGCCTACACGAAGAGTTTATGGACTTACCCAGTTGAATGTCTCTTCTCTTTCTCCTTCAGTCCCAAGTATGGCCGTGGTTTCGATTTTAGATATTAATGTTTGCTCTGCCTGTGATGTTTGTCTTTCAGATCCTAGTCGTGCCCCTTTGCTGAATACCCAAGGTCCAAAGGCTGATATTGAGGAGGTTGGGGAGTTACAGGAGGGGGGTGAGAAGGTGGTGAGGGTGGGGAGAACAGATCCAAATGAAATAACCAAAGGGGAAACTAAGAAGGACAGTGGTAAGATGGAGGAGGAGAAGGAGGGGAATAAGAGGAGTGAGGTAAAGGGGAAAAGGAAGAGAAGGAAGAGGAAGAAGTAGAGTCATTAGCTGAGTTTTTAGAAAAGTTAGGTTGTAAGGTGAGAAACCTAAACGAGCTGAAAGGGTATTTACGGGCTGAAAAAGATGGTGGGAATAGGAGGAAGAGAAGGTTGGGCGAAGCTGAGAAATTAAATTTGGAAGTGAACGTGAGCACAGGGGGTAGAGTGAGGAAAGGGAGGGGAAGAAAAGGAGGCTACTAGAAGGAAAGGGAGTGGGGCTAGGTAGAGCTGTGGAAGGAATGAAGATTATAAGCTGGAATGTGAGAGGATTGGGGGGTGTAAGAAAAAGAGCCTTAATAAAGGAAGTTTTAGAGAAAGAAAATCCAGATATTGTTTTAATTCAGGAATCTAAACTTATGACTTTTGACAAAAGGTGGGCTAGAAGTGTGTGGAGAGTGAACGGACTGAGGTGGGTTATGAGCCTAGGAGGGGCTCATCTGGAGGGTTAATTACTTTGTGGAAGGATGAAGTAGTGAGGGAGTGGAAGAATTAGTGGGAAGGTTCTCAATTTCTGTCAAATTTAAGCAGGTGTCAGATGGATTTGAGTGGGTCCTTACCAATGTTTATGGTCCCAATGATTACTGTTAAGATGTGCCGAATAGGGGTAGTTTAGTCTTCTTCTGTTTATTAACTTGCTTATGTGGCAGTGTTATTAGAGATACTCTGCCCCACACTTAAGTAAGGTCATTTCTGTCTTTGTAACTATGATTAGAATCTAATATAGATTAAGGGGGTCGACTGAATGGGTTAACCATCAGATTTTCGACAGACCCTTCTTCTTCTTCTCTTCTTCTTCTTCTTCTTCTTCTTCTCCTCTTCCTGTTCGGACTACTGTAGCAACAGTCGAAACATGGTAGAGCAATGCTCCTGACCTAAGTCAGTTGGTAAAGCACCTCAGCAATGTTCGTGACTCTTCACCTTCGTTTCTGATCAGTCGATGGAGAGAACTGGTTCGCCCTAGGTCAGAAACATTACAGCTTGTCTCTCTGCTGCGCATAACCTTCTTCAACAAGGAAAGTGACTTCAATAGTGAATGGTTGATTGATATTCTCAAAGGAAGGTCGGTTCTCTCTTCTTCTAGTGTTACTTATATTTTTGGGTAGAAACCCAACAAGAAGCTGTTGTACTGAGTAGAACCTAGAGAACTAGGTTCATTGTTGCCCTAGGAAGGGCTGTGTGTGCAGTAGCCGAATGGTGTAGGGTTGCTGTAAGTCGTTGAATGGTGTTAGGGCTGCTGTAAGTGGCCGAGTGGTGTAAGGTAGAATGCAGTGACCTTGCCGAACTCCTTGTGGTTGTGTAATGCCCTCTTAAGTGTGTTAAATAAGTCTGAACCGGGTGCAGCAGATTTGGCTGTGTTGTGGTGCTTGAGTGGTTGTAAGAGAGCCTCTACTTGTGATTAGTGAATGGTAAACTGATGCTTATGTGGGACGTAAGTGTGTGAAGTCAGCAGTAGTGTGAATAAGAACAAGTGTGTGAAGTCAGCAGTGGTGTTTAGAGGCTGCAATAGGTGCTGAAATGTCAAACTGTGAACAACATCAATCAGCTTGTAGCTGAGAAGTAAAGTTAGAGACAACTGTGAAAGAGTACAATGGCAGCAATAGGAGATGGCTACAATGATCAGAAACCTAGTGTAGTAATTTCCTCCAACTACCTAGGAGTACAAATGACCTCAATTAAGCTAAATGGGGAGAACTATGTTCCATGGGCTAAATCAGTGGAAGTTTTTCTCAAGGCAAATAAGAAAGCAAAGCATGTTAGAGATGAGAAGCCACCGGTTGACTCTCTAGGGTTTGATGATTGGGAACAAGAAGATGCTCAAACCATGACTTGGCTGTGGAATAGTATGGAACCCAAAATCAATGCCAACTTCATGTTCCTTGATACGGCTAAGGATATATGGGAGCATGCTAAGAAGCTATATTCTGGACAAGATAACACAACAAGAGTATATCAGCTGTATCAGGAGTACTTTGATTTATAACAAGGAACCAAAACACTAGAAGAGTTCTATGCCTGCATGAAGAATATAAGGAATGAACTCAATGTCTATGATCCCCTTACTCCAGATATTCAAGTTCACCAACAACAAAGGGAGCAGCTAGATGTTACAAGATTCTTAGTGGGGCTGAAGTCGGAATATGAACCAGTTAGAGCTCAAATATTTGGGGGCTCTACTCTTCCTACACTTGAGGAAGTATTCTCAAAACTTCGTAGAATCTCTTTGGGCCAGACAGAGAACCCCACACAGTATGATAGATCAGCACTTGTGACAGCTAGAAGTGGTCGACATAGTACAAGAGGGGGAGGTCATGCCTCCCGAAGAGGCCGTGGTAGTTCCATGTTTGGCCAGGGTGGTGGTCGTGACTCAGGGGGAGGTCGTGGCAAAGGAAAGAGTAACTCTGCAAGGAAGTGTACTCATTGTGGCAGGGAAGGACACACGGTGAATTTCTGTTATGATCTACATGGCCCTCCCTCTAAATGGGCTAATCATGTTGTAACAGGCGAGGTTGCTATTAGTGACAGTAAACTGGCAGACCTAACTCCTTCCACATCTACATCTACTTCTGGGAGGGAGATGGTGAGTGTTCTGCGTGATGAGTATGAACGGTTCCTTCAAACTACTTCACTGCATACCACTGCCACACATGCCCAATCAGGTATTGCTTGCATGTCATCTAAAATTCCTTCATGGATTATTGACTCTAGAGCCTCAGATCGTATGACCGGGACTCCAGGTGTGTTCTCTTCTCTTGTTGAAACCTCCACACCACAAACTATTAAACTTGCCAATGGGTCCTCATCTCCCATCTGTGGTGTTGGTAATGTTGACTTGGCTTCTGTCCCTTTATCATCTGTTTTATACGTATCTAAGTTTCCATTCAATCTTATGTCTGTTAGTAAAATAACCAAAGCTCTTAACTGTTCTGTTACCCTCTTTCCTTCCACTTGTGTTTTTCAGGATCTCAAGACGGGGAAGAAGATTGGTGGGGGGCATGAAGCCGGTGGATTGTATTACCTTGATGGCGGTGGATCTTCAATTGCACTTCAGACTTCCCTTACTCCTCTACAATGGCATTGCCGACTAGGACATCCATCTCTTAAGGTCCTCAAGATGTTGGTTCCATCATTGAGTCAGTTGTCAGTTCTACAATATGAGTCATGTTAGTTTGGTAAACACCGTCGTGGGTCCTTCAGTCCAAGAGTTGAGAGTTGTATGTTGAGTCCTTTTTCTTTGGTTCACTCAGATGTTTGGGGTCCGATCAAAATAGAGTCTTATAATGGGTACAAGTATTTTGTCTCCTTTATTGATGATTGTTCAAGAATGACATGGATTTACTTAATGAAAGAAAGAAGTGAATTATTTTCCATTTTTCAAAAATTCCATGCTGAAATATGCACACAATTTGGTGTTCCAATCAAAGTTCTCCGTTCAAATAATGGTCGTGAATACTTTCTTACTGCATTTCAACAGTAATTAGAACAGCATGGCATTATTCATCAGACCTCGTGTGCTTTCACCCCTCAACAAAATGGGGTGGATGAACGGAAGAATCGTCATCTTCTTGAAATTGCTCGGTCTATGCTTCACCACATGCATGTTCCTAAACGGTTTTGGAGTGATGCTGTACTCACTGCATGTTTTCTCATTAATCGGATGCCTTCTTTTATTCTTCATGGTCGGTCCCCCTTCTCCATCTTGTTTCCCACTTTATCTCCGTTTCCATTAACTCCTCGTGTCTTTGGTTGTGTGTGCTTTGTTCATAATCTGAGTCCTGGAATAGACAAGCTAGATGCACGCTCAATTAAATGTGTCTTCCTTGGCTACTCTCAGACTCAAAAAGGGTACAAGTGTTATAATCCTCTTGCCCGAAAGTGCTATGTCTGCCCTGATGTCACATTTTTTGAGTTTGTCCCCTTCTTCTCCAGTCATGAAGCACCCTTGTCCTCACCCTTACCTCCTCTTCCTCTTCCTGTCAGTGATTCAGTTCCAGAGGCTGTTGTTGGAGTAGACTCATCTCCTCATCCAGTGCAGGTCACCACTGAACGACCACCGATCCGACGAGTGTATACACGTCAAATGACACCGGCCCCTTCTCCTGCTTCTACCTCATCTGCGTATCCTCTCATGGCTCTTATTGCTGAACCTTCAGATCTTGACCTACCCATTGCCTTACGGAAAGGTAAACATAGTTCCACACTCCATCCCATTCCCAATTTTGTTTCATTATCTCGTCTTTCTACCTCACATCATCAGTTTGTTTCACTTTTGTCTTCTATTTCCCTACCTAACAATGTTCAAGAAGCTCTTAGTTCACTTGGATGGCGGCGGACAATGGAGGAGGAACTTTCTGCCCTTCAACATACTCAAACGTGGGAACTTTCTACTCTTCCACCTGGGAAGCATGCTGTGGGCTGTAAATGGGTGTATACTGTGAAATACTTGCCAGATGGTAGTGTGGAGCGTCTGAAGGCCAGACTTGTTGCTAAAGGTTACTCACATGTGTATGGTGTGGACTATATGGAGACATTCTCTCCGGTGGCTAAAATTGGTTCCGTTCGTGTTCTAATTTCCTTGGCAGTTATGTATGATTGGCCTCTCCTTCAACTTGACATAAAGAATGCCTTCCTCCATGGTGATCTAGTGGAGGAGGTATATATGGAGCAACCACCTGGGTTTGTTGCTCAGGGGGAGGGTGATAAGGTGTGCAGGCTGAAGAAAGCAATTTATGGGTTGAAGCAATCTCCACGTGCTTGGTTTGGGAAGTTCAGCAAAGTGGTGAAGAGTTTTGGAATGAAGCAATGCCAGGTTGATCACTCAGTGTTCAGCTATGACTCAGAAGCTGGGAAGATTTTATTAGTCGTCTATGTGGATGATATTGTCATCACTGGTAGTGATAAATTGGGGATTGGCAAACTAAAGGTATTTCTGCAAAATCATTTTCAAACAAACGACCTTGGAACATTAAAGTATTTCTTGGGAATCGAGGTTGCCAGGTCAAAACAAGGTGTGAATCTGTGCCAAAGGAAATATGTTCTTGATCTATTGGAAGAAACAGGACTGTTAGGTGCAAAGCCGGCTGAGACCCCTATGGAACCAAATGTTAAGTTGAGCAGTGATACAGGAGAAGTATTTGAAGATCCTAGAAGGTATAGACAACTAGTGGGAAAGCTGAACTATCTGACTATCACGAGACCCGACATCTCCTTTGCAGTCAGTGTGGTGAGCCAATTCATGCAGAACCCTCGTATACCTCATTGGGATGCAGTCCTTAGAATTGTGAGGTATCTGAAAGGAGCTCCAGGCTGTGGGCTATTGTATAAACCAAGAGGAAAACTTGAAGTAGTTGGGTATACAGATGCAGACTGGGCAGGCTCAGTGAGTGACAGGAGATCTACTACAAGCTATTGCACATTTCTGGGAGGAAATCTTGTGACATGGAAGAGTAAAAAGCAGACGGTTGTAGCCAGAAGCAGTGCTGAAGCCGAATATAGGGTCATGGCTCACACTACCTGTGAATTAGTGTGGCTGAGGAATCTCCTACAAGAAATTGGATTTCACATGGATAAACCTATGAAATTGTACTGTGACAACCAAGCTGCACTACATATCTCATCCAATCCTATCTTTCATGAGAGAACAAAGCACATAGAGGTTGATTGCCACTTTGTGAGAGAGAAGGTTCTTGCCAGGGAGATAAATACAGAACATGTGGGCTCCAATGACCAGTGGGCAGATTTGCTTACAAAAGCTCTAAGCTCAGGGAAAGTGAGCTATCTATGTAACAAGTTGGGATTATATGACATATATTCTCCAGCTTGAGGGGAAGTGTTAAGATGTGTCGAATAGGGGTAGTTTAGTCTTCTTCTGTTTATTAAGTAACTTGCTTATGTGGCAGTGTTATTAGAGTTACTCTGCCCCACACTTAAGTAAGGTCATTTTTGTCTTTGTAACTATGATTAGAATCTAATATAGATTAAGGGGGTTGACTGAATGGGTTAACCATCAGATTTTTGACAGACCCTTCTTCTTCTTCTCTTCTTCTTCTTCTTCTTCTTCTTCTTCTTCTCCTCTTCTTGTTCGGACTACTGTAGCAACAGTCGAAACACAAACAAAGGAAGGAGCTTTGGGAGGAACTGGGAGATATTAGAGGTCTGTGAGAGGGGCCGTGGTGTGTGGGAGGGGATTTCAATGTGATAAGGTTCATTGAAGAGAGCAATAAGGTGAGACAAAGGAGCAAGATGAAAAACAGCCCTTGAAGTATGGGACTGTGCAAGAAAACCAGAAAGAACAAACAAGAGAAGATTAGAGATGCTAAGAGAGAGAGAGCTACGACAAGGAGGGTTAGAGGATGAGAGGTTCGAACTTAAACCTCCCTCTAACACTCTAATACACTTTTATTAAGTTGATCTTTGAGTAATTACAAGAGAGGCCCTTGGTTGGACAAGAAATTAAAAAAAAACTGAGTATAGAAGAGTATGGGCCCAAAATAAGGCCCATTACAGAGAAGAACATAAATATAACATAGAATAACAGCCTATGCGCCATTCGGCCCATCTTCTCTACACTCCCCCTCAAGCTGAGCATAGATGTTAATCATGCCCAGCTTGCCAGTGTCATGCTGAAGCCTTGCCTTGGGAATACCCTTGGTGAGAAAATCTGCCAATTGTCCTTCAGAAGTAATGAATGGAAGACACACTTCACCCGAAGAGACTCTTTCTCCAATAAAGTGTCTATCAACCTCAATATGTTTAGTTCTATCATGTTCTACGGGGTTGTGGGCAATGTTGATGGCAGCCTGATTATCACAGTACAACATAATTGGCTTGTCATAATCAATCCCAAGTTCTTCCATCAATGACCTTAGCCACAATAGTTTAGAGACTCCATGTGCCATGGCCCTATATTCTGCTTCTGCTGAGGATCGGGCCACAACTGATTGTTTCTTGCTCCTCCAAGAGACAACATTACCAACCACCAGACTGCAATACCCTGAAGTAGATCTTCTGTCATCAATATTTCCAGCCCAGTCAGCATCAGTATAGCTTCAAGTTTCAGATGTCCATGCTTGGTATACGAAACCCCTTTTCCTGGAGAGCCTTTCAAATAACACAAAATTCGTTCTTCAGCTGCCATATGAGTGTCTCGAGGAGCATGCATGAATTGGCTAATACAACTAACAACATATGCAATATCTAGCCGAGTCATGCATAGGTACAGGAGCTTCCCAAGAAGTCTTTGAAAGACCCCTTTATCTTCCAACAATGTTCCATCTGTAGCGGAAAGTTTGTGACTCATATCAATAGGAGTTGCAGCTGGTCTAGCACCCATCTTCCCAGTTTTAGAGAGCAAGTCAAGGACATACTTCCTTTGGGAGATAAGAATCCCATCCTTGGATCTAGCAACTTCTATGCCAAGGAAGAATCTCAACTCCCCTAGATCCTTAATCTCAATATTTGTACGAAGGAAAGATTTAAGAGCACGAATTCCTGAGGCATCATTATCAGTCACAACAATGTCATCAACATACACAATGAGATATACTGACAGAGATTCACTTCTCTTCACAAAAAGAGTATGAGCTGACTGTGTCTAAGTATAGCCAAATTTAGCGTGTTCTAAATTTCTCAAACCATGCTATAAGAGACTGTTTGAGGTCATAAAGAGATTTCTTCAATTTGCATACCTTTTCTTGCATATCACTTCCATACATTCTTGGAGGGAGAGACATATAGACCTCCTCATGTAAGTCACCATTCAGAAACACATTCTTTACATCGAACGGATAAAGGGGCCAATCAAAGTGAGCTGCCAAAGAAAAGAGAACCCTCACAGATGTCATCCTAGCAACAGGAGCAAAGGTCTCCAAGTAATCAATCCCATACATCTGTGTGTAGCCTTTGGCAACCAGTCTGGCCTTGTACCTCTCAATAGTCCCATCAGCTCGGTATTTAATGGTAAAGACCCACTTGCAACCAACCGGATCCTTCCCTTCAGGCAAATCCACCACTTCCCAAGTGTCATTTTTGTATAGGGCAACCATTTCAGATTCCATGGCATCTCTCTATTCTGGAATCTCAAGAGCTTTTGACACAGACCTAGGAATAGGGTTGGAAGCAACTGAAGAGAGATAGGCAAAGTATGAAGGAGAAAGTAGATCATAAGAAAGGTGTTTAGAAATGCAATGTGCATTATGCTTCTGTTTTCCTTTCCTAAGCAATGGGAACATCAAGATCCGGGAAAGATGGTTCCAAAGAGGTTGAAACAACACCTGTTGTCTCATCTGTGATTGGAAGTGTATGATGCTCATCTGTTGTAAGGGAAACAACCTGCTCATTCTTGGATCTTTGCCTTTGATACACCTTGGGATTGTGGGTAGGACGAGGAGGTAAAGAGAAAGGAGCACTAGGACAAGGAGAATGAAGTGACTGATCCTCCCTTGGTTCATTTGGTGGGGACACAAGCTTATCAAGAGACTCAATTGGGACAGGGAGAGGAAGAGCAAACACTTGTGACAAACTCTCCCCCTGTTGACAATGTCCTTCCTGAGAGGACCCATAAAAAAGAGAAAGTTCATCAAAGGTGACATCCATTGAGACATACCGAGTGCCAGTCTTTGGATCAAAATAACAATAACCCTTTTGTGTGGGGGAATAATCAAGGAAGATGCATTTGTGGGCTTTTGGATCAAACTTATGTCTCTGGGCACTTGGAATGTGAACATAACAGGTGCAACCAAACACACGAAGAGGAATAGGTAAGATATTCTTATCTGGATGAAGAAGACTAAAGGGGGATTTAAACCCTAAAACCCTGGATGGCATACGGTTTATGAGATAGGTAGCAGTGAGAACAACATCACCCCAAAATCTTGTGGGAGCATGTGAGGCAAACAAAAGGCTCCTTGCAACTTCAACAATATACCTATTTTTTCTTTCAGCAACTCCATTCTGTTCAGGGGTTCTAACACAAGAACTTTGATGAATAACTCCCATGTCAGAGAGATAAAAGGATAAACTCTTCTCAAAATACTCTTTTGCATTGTCAGATATGAAAATATTAATTCTAGTATCAAACTGAGTTAAAACAAATTCATGAAATTGCCTCACAAGTCTTGGAACTTCATCATGAGATTTCATTAGGTATATCCAAGTGAATCAAGAAAAATCATCAATAAACAAGATGAAATATCTGTAGCCCCCCATAGAAGATAAGTGGTAAGGCCCCCACACATCAGAGTGCACAATATTAAAAGGAAAAGATGATCTTTTATTGCTCAAAGGGTAATTGTTTCTACAATGCTTTGATAACTGACACGACTCACAGTTAAGACTGGACACACTGATTCCCTTAAACAGTTCAGGAAATAGATGACTTAAAGCAGAAAAAGGCAAATGACCCAAATGACAATGACTCAACATGATTCGACTGACAGACTCTGAAGAGGTAGAACCAAAGGCAGCATTCTTAGGATGATCTAGGCATTGTCCAGGAGTGTCAAGCAAGTATATTCCATTCGCTTCATGGCCACTCCCAATCACCTTCCGGGACTCCAGATCCTGAAAAACACAACGAGAAGGAAAAAATGTTACACAACAATTCAATGACTTGGTTAAGCTACTTAGAGATAAAAAATTGGTATTTAACCTAGGTACATGAAGGGTGGAAGATAGGAGTAAGGAGTCCGTAGCCTTGACAGTTCCTTTGCTAGAAATAGAGGCAAGAGAGCCATCAACTAAGGTGATTTTGTCACGACCAGGAAGCAATTCATATGAAACAAACAAAGTGGAAAGGTTGGTCATGTGATCAGAAGCACCTAAGTCTATGATCCAAGGGGTCTTAGGATTACCTGAGGTGGTCCTTGAACCTTCCATTGTGGACTCCAGGGTGTGGTACCTTGTTCCCTCAGGTATCTTCTCCTGCTCCTCATTCAAAGCATTGACACAGTATAGTCCGGTACCTGGGCCTTTTTTTCTAGTTCGGGAAGTTTGGGGTAGCCCCATCCCTCCTAGGGTAGGTGCTTTTTGTTGGAAAGCAATCCTAGAAAAGTGTAACAATTGTGACCTACTTCAAAAGAAAAGGCCTAATTGGTGTTTATCCCCACACTGGTGCATCTTATGTAAGAAGAATGGTGAAAGCTGCTATCACTTGCTTGTCTCTTGCCCTTTTGTTTGAGATATTTGGTGTTGGTTCTTTTCTTTATTTGGTTGCAGGTGGCCCTCCCTTTCAAGTGTGCAAAACTTGTTTAGCTCCACTCTAGTGAGGGGTCTAAAGAAGAGAGGTAAAATTTTGTGGAGATGCGCTAGAGCTGATGTTTGTTGGACAGTTTGGGAAGAAAGAAATAAAAAATTATTTCATGAAAAAGAGAAAAGCAGGGAAGCCCTCATAGAACTTGTATATGTCAGGGTGGCTCATTGGGTCAAATCTTTGAAGCTTTTTGAAGCCTATGCAGTAGGAGATATCATTAGAAACTGGGAAGAAGTGGCTCGGTCAACTCCTATGTCTAGTGATATCAGACCTGTTTGGATTCCACTAGACTTGGGTTTCATCAAATTGAACTTTGATGGTAGTAGTGAAGGAAATCCTGGCCCTTCAGGCATAGGTGGTATTTTCAGGAACGAAGAAGGGCAAATTATTGCTATGTTCTCAGGATGTATAGGCTGGGGGGATTCTCTGAGAGCTGACATCCTAGTAGTTTTAGGAGTCAAAAGGGCTAAGCAGTTGAATATTAGCAAGTTACTGGTGGAAGTTGACTCCCAGCTGACTGTTAGATGGTTGCAGATGGAAGAGTCCAGCATGTGGAAGTTCTCAAATGAAAGAAAATCAAGCAACTAACTCAGAACATGACCATAAGGTTTCAATGGGCTAAGAGGAGTACCAACTCCATGGCTGACTCCTTGGCTAAATAGGGGTGGGAAGATCTAATTTGTTTTTTGCTATTCTATAATATGTTTTTCGGGTTTGAAAGGGAGGGTTAAGACATTTTACCCCTCCTTTCTGGTTGTATCTTATTTCTTTTAATAAAAGTGCTGTTATGGATAAAAAAAAGGCTAGACATGGGAAATTGTTTCTCTTCCAAAAGGCAAAGTTCCTGTTGGATGCAAGTGGGTTTACATAGTGAAGCATAAAATTGATGGCTCAATTGAAAGGTATAAAGTTCAACTTGTAGCAAAAGGGTACACTTGGTCTTATGACATTGTTTACCAAGAAACCTTTGCTCTAGTAGCCAAGATGAATTCGATCTGAGTTATCATGTTTCTTGCTGCCCATTATTCTTGGCCCTTGCATCAAATGGATGTTAAGAATGCCTTCCTTAATGGATACCTTAAGGAAGAAGTTTACATGGAACTTCCTCCAAGAGTGAACATCCTTGGGAGTGAAGGAAAGGTTTTCCATTTGAAGAAATCCCTTTTTGGCCTTAAATAGTCCCCTAGAGCTTGGTTTGATAGATTTAGAAAAGCTGTCTTGAAAATTGACTTCTCACAATCTCAAGTTGACTATTTCTTGTTTATTAGGAGAGCAAATAGAAAAGTGACTATGTTGATAATATATGTCAATGATATTGTTATCATAGGGGATGATATCTTTGGAATTTCTAAATCGAAGTCTTTTCTTGTTACTGAATTTGAAATTAAGGACCTTGGAAATCTCTAGTATTTCCTAGGGATTGAGGTTGCATGGTCAAAGAAGGGCATTTATATTTTTTAGAGGAAATATGTCATTAATCTGCTTCAAGAGGTAAATTGTAAACCGGCTGAAACTCCAATGGATCCCAATCATAAGTTGGGAGTTGATGGTGGAGATGTCCTTTCTGACAAAGGTGTGTATCAAAGGCTTGTCAGTCGCCTTATCGACTTGTGTTTGACGAGACTAGATATATCATATGCTGTGAGTGTGGTTAGCCAATATATGCACAAGCCTAAATCATCTCATATGAAAGCAAAGAATAGAGTATTTTCCTATTTGAAGGTATGTCTAGGAAAGGGATGTTGTATTCTAATCATGGGTATCTGTTGATAGGTGTATTATATGTACTATACACAGGTTTAGTTCCTGTAGGGGTATTTTTGTAATTTTGTAGACCTCTTGTGTTGTACGACCAGTATAGTATAAATACAATGCTTCACTTGACTGAAGTAGTTCTTTTTGAGGCCTTAACTTAGTAGCCTCCTCTTCTTCTTCCTTCTTCCTTCTTTCCTTTCTTCTTCTCCTTCTTCTTCTGCTCAACATAGTATCAGAGCAGGACCATCCAGGCCTGGAAACAACCAGCTGAGGTCTCTCTCCACTGTTGCGTAGAAGCTATAGTCCTGATGCTCGAAGACAAGGAAGAGGAAGCATTCTCTAGTGCTGCGTTTAGTCTCCATTACCGAGTAGGGATCTGCTACAAGAAAGCTGATTGTTCAACTTCCTAGCGCAGAAAAGGGTTTTTCCTTCATCCTTCAGCCTTAGGTGCTGGTAACTGGTGTTTCTCGACTAAGAAGACTGTAGAAAACCATCCCAGATGTACAAAGGGGGGTTCTGACCTAAAGAGAAGTTTGAGTCCATGATTGTACTGCCTATTCACAGTTCGGGTGACCTAGGTACTGAGCTGAATTTTTTCTGTTTATGGTTCTCTTCTTGCACTCTTTCGATGGACTGTTAATGTCTCAAAATCTGAGTAGGGACTGTCCCCCTTCCTCCGATTGTGTGTTGCTCTATTCAGCTCTCTAAGGGACTGTTGATGAACCCTAAATCTTAAGTGACTATTCGGCTACCCTAGAAAGTGGATATCAGCCGATTAGGTGTGGTGAACCACCACTCGTATTGCTGTTTCTACTGAGTTTTTTTTTTTTTTCAGCTGAGAAGCTGCATTAAAGTTGTAAAACTGTAGGTCACTGCAAGTGCAGTTTGTATATTATTCTGTGGACTCCTACACAGTGTAGGTCATACAACCTAGTACTGCAGCTGCAATGTTTGTGCTTGGTTCTCTGTGAAACCGAAAATCAGCAAGTGCCTAGTTGTGGATTGTAGCAGCTCTGTAAGGCAGTGTGCCTTTGGTTTTGTGTACTTCTAAACCTAGAATCATGAATAGTGAAGATTCAGCTACACCCGGAATCTCCACAATTTTGAATGGAATGAGTGGGAGCAATGACCTATCCTTCCCTATGGTTGTTGTTCTTCTTAATGGGTTAAACTACCTAGAGTGGTCAAGGGGGATCAAGCTATACATAACTACAAGGGGAAAAATAGGCTACATAAATGGAATAATCAAAGAACCACCTTCTGGAAATGCAGAACATGATAGATGGGATCAGGAGATCAGTATGGTTATGTCATGGCTTTTGATCTCCATGCAACCGCAAATAAGGAAGAACTTCATGTGGGTTGAAACTACAAATGAGATTTGGGAACATGCAAAATCCACATATTCTGATCTTCGACACTATGCCAAGATTTATCAACTGCAAGCAGCTTCATCTACTTGTAAACAGGGGGAGAGGAGTTCATCAGTTTATTACTCTAACTTGACAACTGTTTGGAAGGAGTTGGACCATTACTAGAATATTGATTGGAAGTGTGATGAAGATGCAAAATTGTATAAGAAACTTGTCTCACAACAAAGAGTATTTGCTTTTTTACATGGTCCCAATCCTATCTATGAATCCATCAGAGTACAAATTCTAGGTTCTAAGGATCTTCATTCAATTCAGGAGGTCTATGCTCTTGTCCAGTCTGAAGAGAGCAGAAGAAACTTGATGAACAACACGGGAGGGGATGCAATTGTGTTGGCGGAAAAGGGGGGTTCCTCTACTTGTGGTGGACTTTCTTCCAAGAGAGGGGATCGCCAAAAGAAAGCAGAAGATAAGGAAAAAATTGTGGTGCACTAATTGTCAGAAGCCCCGACACACCAAAGATATTTGTTGGGATCTCCATGGGAAACTAAAATGGGCTCAAGATTTCCCTAAGAAGCAAGGCTTAGATGTAATTAGAAGACCCGAGCAACAAGGTACCAAGAAACACCACATGGCCAACATGGTTACTCGGGAGAATTAGCCCTCCACTTCTACTTTGACTCAAACACCACATGGCCTACATAGCTACTCTAGATCTGACTCAAGGGAGTATGTTGTAAACTCCTTCTGTGACCATTTGGAGCTTTATGGTAGAGTAATTCGTCAGATGGATGCTCCTCCCACCACCTCTTTTGCATCCAAATCAAGTAATCCTGCCACAACTTTCCTTGTTGCTTCTCACGACCTTGACTCTCCATGGGTCATTGATTTTGGAGCGTCAAAACACATGACTGGTATGTCCTCTTACTTTCAAACTTATCACTCTCTTTTCGGAAGAGATAAATTGAGACTAGCTAATGGATCATACACTTCCATAGCTGGTCAAGGAACTCTCTCTCTTCTCCCCGGCCTTACTCTTTCTAATGTTTTTCATGTTCCAAAATTCCCTATGAATTTGTTCTCAGTCAGTAGTGTTACAAATTCCTTGAATTATTCTGTGACTTTTTTCCCTTCCTATTGTGTGATCCAGGATCTGGCCTCGGGGAGGGCGATTAGTAGGGGACGTATGGTTGATGGACTCTATATGCTGGAGAATATGGTCGGTCTTCATGCTACAAAGTCTACGAGTCAATTCAGAAAGAGTAAAATGTATTTGTGACATTGTCGTCTGGGTCATTTGTCCTTTGAGTCCTTGAAAGTTGTTTTCCCAGAACTGTGCAAGTCAGTGTCTGTTTCTAATTTTTCTTGTCAAACGTGTCAGTTAAGCAAGCATTGTAGAACTCAATTTCCTATAAGAAATAGTAAATCTGAGTTTCCTTTTCACATTGTGCATTCTGATGTGTGGGGCCCTGTTACTTTACCTTCTGAGAGTGGCTACAAGTACTTCATTACCTTCATTGACGATTATTCCAGATACACTTGGGTATATCCAATGCGAACCCGTGAGGAAGTACCAAAAATTATCCAAGATTTTCAACAGATGATCTTCACCCAATTTCAGACCGAAATTCAAATATTTCAATCAGACAATGCAAAAGAATTTTTTCATAGTGACCTCACGGAGTTCTTTGTTTCACATGAGGAGAAACTGGTTCAACTTCCTCCTCTTCCTACTCCTCCTCTGTCTCCTTTTGATCCTCCACCTTTCCGTGTTTTTTCTCGTCGTCGTAAAGGCCAACCAGGTTCAAGGGCTGTGGAGAATCCAAAAGCCGTACCTCAAATGCCATCAAATTCCTTGGGGGAAGATCATACTCACTCAGGTAACTTGACTCCCAACCTCTCTGTTGCTAATGATCTTGACCTTCCCATTGGCCACAGGAAAGGTGTTAGGTCGTGCACCACTAAACACCCCATTTCCAACTTTGTTTCCTATGAGAACATCTCACCTTCATTTCGTGCTTTTCTTACCTCCATTGACAGTATCCCTATTCCCAAGAATGTGGCAGAAGCTCTCTCAGTACTAGAATGGACGAAGGCCATGAAGGAAGAAATTGATGCTCTTCATAAGAATGGCACGTGGGAACTTGTTGATCTTCCTAAGGGAAAGGATCCGGTGGGATGCAAATGGGTGTTCACTGTTAAGCATGGGGCTGATGGAACCACAGAGAGGTATAAAGCTTGTTTAGTGGAAAAGGGTTTTACTCAAGTATATGGAGTTGATTATGCAGAAACCTTTGCCCCTGTTGCCAAAATGAACTCTATTAGAGTACTTTTTTCTCTTGCTGCCAATCTGAATTGGGATCTACATCAGCTCGACATCAAGAATGTCTTCTTGAATGGTGACCTTGAAGTGGAAGTTTATATGGTTCAACCCTTTGGTTTTTTGGCTCAAACAAAAGGTGTGCAAGTTGAAGAAGTCTTTATATGGGCTGAAGCAATCACCAAGAGCTTGGTTCAGCAGATTTCATACTGCAGTTCAGCAGAGGGGATACAAGCAATGTCAGTCAGATCACACACTGCTTGTAAAAAGAGTAGAAGGTAAAATGGCTGCCCTAATAGTATATGTGGATGACATAATTGTTACTGGTGACTGGAAGGATGAAATTCAAAGTTTGAAGGGCTTCCTTGCCACTCAGTTTGAAGTGAAAGATCTAGGACCTGCCAAATACTTCCTTGGAATTGAGGTTGCCCGATCAAAAAAGGGTATCTTCATCTCCCAAAGGAAATATGTCCTAAATTTGCTTAAGGACACTAGAAAGCTTGGGTTAAACCAGTTGACTCTCCCATTGACCCCAACCATACGTTAAGTGACAGCCAAGGTGAACCTCTTAAGGATGTGAAGCAATTTTAGAGGCTTGTAGGGAGATTGTTGTACCTCTCTATGACTCATCCAAAAAATAGCATATGTTGTTAGTGTCCTCAGCCAGTTCATGCATGCACCTAGGTCCACTCATCTTGAAGCAGTGGAGAGAATACTGCAGTATCTTAAGAAGTTCCCGGGTGCTGGCTTATTGTTCCAGAAACATGGACATTTGAGAGTTGAGATTTACACAGATGCGGATTGGGCTGGATCTCAAAGTGACAGAAGGCCTACTAGTGGTTACTGCACCTTTTTAGGAGGGAACCTTGTTACTTGGAGGAGTAAGAAGCAAACCGTGGTAGATAGATCCAGTGCTGAAACTGAGTACCGTGCAATGGCACACGGAGTAGCCAAATGTATGTGGATAAAGAATCTATTGGGAGAGTTGGGTTTTCCAGTAGATAAACCCATGACTCTAGTTTGTGACAACAAGGCAGCTATAAGTATCGCTGCCAACCCGGTACTACATGATAGAACAAAGCACATTGAAGTTGCCAAGCACTTTATCAGAGAGAAAATCATCATAGGCAAAGTATGCACTCCATACATCAGCTCTGAAGACCAACTAGCAGACATCTTTACAAAAGGGCTAAACCATTCCAGACACCAAGGTCTCTGTGACAAGTTGGGCATGATTGATATCTTTGTCCCAACTTGAGGGGGAGTGTTGACAAGTGTATTATATGTACTGTACACAGGTTTAGTGCCCGCATGGGTATTTTTGTAATTTTGTAGACCTCTTGTGTTGTACAACCAGTATAGTATAAATACAATGCTTCACTCGACTGAAGTAGTTCTTTTTGAGGCCTTAACTCAGTAGCCTCTTCTTCTTCTTCTTTCCTTTCTTCTTCTCCTTCTCCTGCTCAACAGCTCTAAAGGTAGAGGCCTATTCTGATGCTGATTGGGTAGGTTCTATTGATGATAGGCAATATACTTCTGGCTATTGTACCTTGGTGGGTGGTAATGTTATATCTTGAAGAAGTAAGAAACAATCGGTTGTGGCTCGATCTAGTGCAGAGGCAAAGTACAAAGCTATGACTCATGGAGTCTCAAAATTGTTGTGGTTGAAGAACTTGTTGATAGAAATGGAAATGCAAATTGATACTCTAATGATGTTATATTGTGGCAATCAAGCTGCCAAAAACATAGCCCACAATCCTGTTCAACATGATCGTACAAAGCATATAGAGGTTGATTGACATTTGATTAGAGAAAGGGTTGCCAGTGGAGAGATTTGTTTACCTTTTGTGAGGTCTAAAGATCAGTTGGCTAATTATCTTACTAAAGGTGTCCCCAAATCAAAGCTCGACACCAATTTGAACAAGTTGGGCATGACAAATATCTATGCTCAGCTTTAGGGGGAGTGTTGAGAGTGTAAGGGCATTTATGTCCTTTTATGTATGCTTGTATTTGGGTGCCTATTCAATGGCCATTTTGTAATTTTGCTCAAAAGGTAAAATGAAAAGTTTCTTGGTGTGAACAGTAACACACCAAGCATTCTCGACAAAACCCTCTTCTTTTCCCACATCACTAAATCTTCTAACTTTGTTCATCAATGACTTCATCAGCCAAATGCGTTTGCCCTTCAATCCTTCTCTTAGGAAATTTGTTGGAACGATGTCTGAACTCCACACACCTGAAACATCTAATAGTGGGCTTCCCTTGATTGCACTTTGTTGCATTTAAGGTCCCTTGGACTATAGGTCGCGTTTGGTTGATGACACGACCCCTACCATCCCCAACACTTTGACCTATTGATGAAGATGTACCTTGGGCAATACTTAGTTCCACCCTGAGCTCCAACTCAATTGAGCTTCAACCTTCAGAGCTAGCTGATAAGCATTCTCTACCTTATACGGGCAATGTAGGTTGACTCGATCTTGTATTGGCAACCTCAAAAGATTGATACATCTACTAACTTTTTGTTGTTCAGTTTCTGTCATATTACTCTGAAGAGTTAATCTATTAAACTCTTTTGTGTACTCCTTTACACTATTTTCTCGTTGCCTTAAATTTTGCACCTTTCGGTAAAGAGTTTGCTCATAATCTAGTGGTAAGATTTGTGATTTCAGTTTGCTCATATATTTACTCACTTACTACATCACCATCCCTAGAATGTTTTGTGTTACTAGTTGAGCAAGACACTCAATCTGTTCTTGCAGCCCTCTTATAGCCTCTTGGAAAGCCTCTACAGTGACATGCTGTGGTCTTCTACCACCCCTACCACGTTCACCTCTTGCATCCATAATAATATAACAAAATACAAGGAGATGAACTTTGAAGCAAACCCAAGGAAAGAACTTGCTCTAGTGGCACTTGATGTGGATGGAAAACAAATTACATGTAGCACTTCAAATGTACAACAACAAACATAAGAAATACCAAGTTGAAAACAATAAAGCAAGTTGGAATTTTAGGTATTTCAGACCTGAACCTGAAGTATAATTCCTCTTGGAACAGTTTGCTACAGTAGCAATGGTATTGAGTTGGCCTCCCACACAGACACACAGCGATAGTGGGATTGGAAGGTGCTAAAATGGGTTTACTCCTCAAAACCCAAGCTCCCAATACTTGAAAACCCTAGCTAGGACTAAGTTATAGCTCAAACAAGAGAGACCACAACATGAAGAAGAATAAATTTGCACTATTGCAAAACTATGGCCGTGCAAATGATTTGAGTGTAATTTATGACTTGTCTTTGTTTTAAATTTTAGCTTATTTTGTTTGATTGCAGTACAAATGAAGTAAATTAAAACATGAAGCAAAATAAAGCAAAACTCAAAACAAAATTAAACTAGAATTTGCGTGTTCTTTATTTGCACTCCCATGCATTTGTACTAGTGCAAATAAAATTGCACAACAACCAAACACAGCCTTGAGAACAAACTAACTTCAAACAAACCCCCAAAAGATAACTTTTGTTACAAAAAGACCCAAGAGACCAAAACCCAATAGATGTGCCCCCAACTGACCTTGAGCAGAATTTGAATTATTAAATATAAAAATACCATTGGACCCAAACTATCAACGAAGCTACTCAAAAACAACAATTTGGGATCCTACTACAAAAAGCATACAAATATAGAATACATACACATTTTTCTTTTTTTAATCTTTCCTTTCTTTCTTCTTTCTTTGGCCTCATCAAAGCCTGACTAATCATGCTCCCAAAACTTAATGTTAGATCCATCCCTACCCCGCCAAGAAGTGAAAGGCATTAAAACTTAATTAAATTTCATAATTCCTTTCCACACACTAACCCCATATGATGTTGTAATCTCCTTAGAGTTCCACCCAAAATCAACTGCCCCATACCTAGAAGCAATGGCCCTTCTCCACAAAGACTTCCTCTCATTCCAACCCCATTTACCAAATAATGCTCTATTGGACTGCCATCCTCCTACCACCTTGACATTCCCAAGCCCTCATTCTTCTTGCCTCACAAACCCAATCCCATTTTACCAAATGATGCTTCCTTTCTACCACCTTGACATTCCAAAGAAATTCTCTTTGCAATTTCTCCATTTCTTCATCCATCAATGATGGAACTTCGAGAAGAGACCAAGTAATAAACCAGTAAATTAGAGAAAACACTTTTAATGAGGGTTATCGTCACACCAAAAGATAGATACTTACCTTTTCACCAGCTAACATTTGCTTATTTGGGGAAGGGGATGAAATTTGGAACAAGGATGATGAAAGGCACGAGGAAATGTTGAGGGGGAGGACTAGGGGTTTTATTTTGAATGATATAGCCTTTTGTGGTGAATATGGAGGTGCTTAGGAGTCTTTGGGTCAATTCGGTGGTCATTGGGCGAGTCTAGTGATGGCTTCGACCTTTGCCTCCTTGTTTAAGTTCTATTGTAGTGTGTTGATGATTGTTTATGTGTCTGTAGGGACTGGTTGATAACTTGTCACCTTCCTTTATATCCTTTCTGTGTTTTTAATGAATTTTCTTTTTTATAGTAGAAATTACTGATTGCAGATTTAGTATAAATCCCAACTCACTGAACAAATTCTTTATCCACATAAATCTCAGCCACTCCATGAGACATTGCCCGATACTCAACTTTAGCACTAGACCTAGTCACAACACTAGTTTTTTGCTTCTCCATGTAACTAGGTTCCCTCCCACAAAGGTACAATAACAACTAGTGTATTTTCTGTCATCAACAAATCCATCCCAATCAACATCTGTATACACCTCCACCTTCAAATGCCTATGTTTCTAGAACAACAAACTAGCCCCTAGGATCTTCTTGAGGTATCTAAGGACTCTCCCAGCTGTTTCTAAGTGAGTGGTCTTAGGGGCATGCATGAATTGACTAAGAACACCCATAACATAAGCAATGTCTAGTCAGGTCATGGATAGATATAAAAGCCTTCCCACAAGTCTCTAAAATTGTTTCACATAATCACATCTTAATAGTCTCACCATGACAATTGCCCAATTTATTGTTTAGATCAATGGGGGAGTCAGCTAGCTTCACCCCTAGTTTTCCAAAATCTTATAGCAAATCTAAAATGTATTTACTCTACGAAATGAAGATCCCCTTTTGTGAATGGGAAACTTCAATTCCAAGAAAATACTATGTCATCAACATATACTATTAGGGCTACTATTTTACTTTCCCCTCTTTTCACAAACAATGTCGATAAGATTTGCATTTTTTATTGCTTATTTGCTGCATAGATAAATGTAACCTACCGAACCAATCCCTTGGTGATTGTTTTAGGCCACATGTACACTTTCTACTCACTTCACTACCTTGAGTATGGAAACTAGGGGTTACACCATGTACACTTCTTCAAGAGCACTATTGAAGAATGCATTTTTGATATAAACTAATGAGGCTCCCAATCAGCAAATGAAAAAGGACTCTGATAAAGTTCAACTTAGCCTTTGGAGAAAATGTCTTTGCATAATCTACTCCATACACGTGAGCAAACCCTTTTTCTACTAATTGGGCTTTATACCTTTCCAATGCGCCATCAACCCAATGTTTCGTTGTAAACAACCACTTACCTCTATTGGTTCCTTTATGTTAAAGTGAGCCGAATAAGGGTAGTTTAATCATCTTATCTTTGTTAAGTTGTATGCTTATGTGGCAGTTTTATTAGAGACACTCTGCCCCACACTTAAGTAAGGGCAGTTTAGTCTTTGTAGAAATTATTAGAGACTAATTACTATTAAGGGGTCAACTGATAGGGTTTACCCATCAGATTCGACAGTCCCTTCTTTTCCTTCTTCTTCTTCTCTTTTTCTTCCTCTTCTTCTCCTTCTTCCTCTTGCTGGTTCGGGTTACTGTAGCAGCAGTCGAAACATGGTATCAGAGCCATGTTCCTGACCTACTTCAGTTCGTGAAACATCTCAGCAGTGTCCGTGACCTCTCTTTCTTTGTTTCTGGGCTGTTAATGGAGAAAACTGGTTCGTCCTAGGTCTGAAACATCTCAGCTCGTCTCTCTCTACTGCGCATAACCTTCTTCATTAAGAAAAATGACCTCAGCAGTGAATGGTTGGTTGTGACAAGGTTGGTTATTTCTTCTCCTTGTGCTGCTGGTATTTCTGGGTAGAAAATCTTCAAGAACCTGTTAGTACTGATCAGAACCTAGAGAACTAGGTTTATTGTTGCCCTAGTTCTTGGAGAAAATCCCAAGAACGGGCTGTGTGTACAGTAGCCGAATGGTGTAGGGGCTGCTGTAAGTTGCCGAGTGGTGTAAGGGCTGCTGTAAGTGGCCGAGTGGTGTAAAGTGTAATGCAGTGACCTAGCCAAGTTCCTTGTGGTCGTGTAGTGCCCTCTTAAAGGTGTTAAATAGGTCTGTACCGGGTGTAACAGATATGATTATGTGGTGGTGCTTGTGATGCACAATTTTTATTGAGTGGTTGTAAGAGGGCTTGCATGTGATTAGTAAGTATTGAATTGATGTCTATGTGGTTCATGGTGTTGTGAAATCAGTAGTAGTGTGAACAAGAACAAGGCTTGTATACCTATTATTGTGTTAAGGGGATGCTCTAGGTGCTGGAACATCAAACTCCTAATAACAACACTCAATTTGTAGCTGAGAATTCAGGTTAGAGGCAACGGTGAAAGAGTACCATGGCAACAATGGGAGATGGGTATAATGATCAGAAATCTAGTGTGGTGGTTCCCTCTGACTACCTCGGTGTACAGATGACCTTAATTAAACTAAATGGGGAGAACTATGTTCCATGGGCCAAATCAGTGAAAGTTTTCCTCAAGGCAAAGAGGAAAGTGAAGCATGTAAAAGAAGATAAACCACTGGCTGACTCTCCAGGGTTTGATGATTGGGAACAAGAGGATGCTCAAATCAGGAACTGGCTATGGAATAGTATGGAACCCAAAATTAGTGCCAACTTCATGTTCCTAGATACGACTAAGGATATATGGGAACATGCTAAGAAGTTGTATTCTGGACAAGATAATACTACAAGGGTATATCAACTTTATCAGGAATACTTTGATTTGCAACAAGGAAACAAAACCCTAGAAGAGTACTATGCCTGCATGAAGAATATAAGGAATGAACTCAAGGTCTATCATCCCCTCACTCCAGATGTTAAAGTTCAGCAACAACAGAGGGAACAACTAGATGTTACAAGATTTTTAGTGGGGTTGAAATCGGAGTATGAACCAGTTAGAGCCCAAATATTAGGGGGCCCTACCCTTCCTACTCTTGAGGAAGTATTTGCACGGCTTCGTAGGATTTCTTTGGGATAGACAGAGAATCCCACACAGTCTGATAGATCAGCACTTGTGACAGCTAGAGGAAGTGGACATGGTACAAGAGGGGGAGGACATGCCTCCCGAAAAGGCCGTGGTAGTTCCATGTTTGGCCAGGGTGGTGGTCGTGACTCAGGGGGAGGTCGTGGCAAAGGAAAGAGTAACTCTGCAAGGAAGTGTACTCATTGTGGCAGGGAAGGACACACGGTGAATTTCTGTTATGATCTACATGGCTCTCCCTCTAAATGGGCTAATCATGCTGTAGCTGGTGAGGTTGATATCAGTGACGGTAAACAGGCAGACCTAACTCCTTCCACATCTACATCTGCTTCTGGGAGGGAGATGGTGAGTGTACCGTGTGATGAGTATGAAAGGTTCCTTTAAACCACTTCACAACATACCACTGCTACTCTTTCCCACTCAGGTATTGCTTGGATGTCATCTAAAACCTCTCCCTGGATTATTGACTCTGGAGCCTCTGATCACATGACCGGGACTCCAGGTGTGTTCTCTTCTCTTTCTGAAATTTCCACATCACAAACCGTTACACTTGCCAATGTTTCTTCATCTCCCATCTGTGGTGTTGATAATGTTGACATGGCTTCTGTTTCTTTATCATTTGTTCTATATGTACCTAAGTTTCCATTCAATCTTATGTCTGTTAGTAAGTTAACCAAGACTCTTAACTGTTCTGTTACCTTCCTTCCTTCCTCTTGTGTTTTTTAGGATCTCAAGACGAGGAAGAAGATTGGTGGGGGACTTGAAACTGGTGGGTTGTATTATCTTAATGGTGGTGGATCCTCAATTGCTCTTCAGATTTCACTTACTCCTCTACAATGGCATTGCCGACTAGGACATCCTTCTCTCAAGGCACTCAAGATATTAGTTTCGTCTTTGAGTCATTTGTCAGTTTTACAGTGTGAGTCATGTCAGTTTGGGAAACATCGTCGTGTTTCGTTCAGTCGTAGAGTTGAAAGTCGTATGTTGAGTCCTTTTTCTTTGGTTCATTCAGATGTTTGGGGCCCAATCAAAATAGAGTCTTATAATGGATACAAGTATTTTGTCTCTTTTATTGATGATTGTTCAAGGATGACATGGATTTACTTAATGAAAGAAAGAAGTGAATTATTTTCCATTTTTCAAAAATTCCATGCTGAAATACGTACACAATTTGGTTTTCCAATCAAAGTCCTTCGTTCAGATAATGGTCGTGAATACTTTCTTACTTCATTTCAACAGTATTTGGAACAACATGGCATTATTCATCAAACCTCATGTGCATCCACTCCTCAACAAAATGGGGTGGCTGAACGAAAGAACTGTCAGCTCCTTGAAATTGCTCGGTCTATTCTTCATCATATGAATGTTCCTAAATGGTTTTGGAGTGATGTTGTATTCACTGCATGTTTCCTCATTAATCGGATGCCCTCCTTCATTCTTCATGGTTGGTCCCCCTTCTCTATCTTGTTCCCCACTTTATCTTCATTTCCATTAACTCCTTGCGTCTTTGGTTGTGTGTGCTTTGTCCACAATCTGAGTCCTGGAATAGACAAGCTAGATGCACACTCCTTTAAATGTGTCTTTCTTGGCTTCTCTCGGACTCAAAAAGGGTACAAGTGTTATAATCCCATTACTCGAAAGTGCTATGTCTGTCCTGATATCACCTTTTTTGAGTCTGTCCCCTTTTCTCAGGACCTGAAGTACCTTCTTCTCCACCCTTACTTCCTCTTCCTCTTCCTGTCAGTGATCCAGTTCCGAATGCTGCTGTTGGAGTAGACTCATCATCTCATCCAGTGCAGATCACCACTGAACGACCACCGATCGGGCAAGTGTATACATGTCGAATGACACCGGCCCCTCTTCCAACTTCTACCTTATCTGCGGATCCTGTCATGGCTCCTGTTGCTGAACTCTCAGAACTTGACCTACCCATTGCCTTACGGAAAGGTAAACGCAATTCTACTCTCCATCCCATTTCCAATTTTGTTTCATTATCTCGCCTCTCCACCTCACGTCGTTAGCTTGTTTCACTTTTGTCATCTATTTCCATACTTAAATAATGTCCAAGAAGCTCTTAGTTCACCTGAGTGGCAGCAGGTTACTCACAGTTGTATGGAGTGGACTACAGGGAGACATTGTCTCCAGTGGCTAAGATTGGCTCTGTTCATGTGCTAATCTCACTAGCAGTTATGTATGATTGACCTCTGTTTCAGTTTGACATAAAAAATGCCTTCCTTCATGGTGATCTTGTGGAGGAGGTATATATGGAGCAACCACCTGGGTTTGTTGCTCAGGGGGAGGATGGTAAGGTGTGCAGACTGAAGAAGGCAATTTATGGGTTGAAGTAATCGCTGCATGCTTGGTTCGGGAAGTTTAGTGAAGTGGTGAAGAGTTTTGGAATGAAGCAATGCCAGGTTGATCACTTAGTCTTCAGCTATGACTCAGAAGCTGGAAAGATTTTATTAGTGGTTTATGTGGATGATGATATTGTTATTATTGGCAGTGACAAATTGGGGATTGACAAACTAAAGGTATTTCTGCAAAATTATTTTCAAACAAAAGACCTTGGGACATTGAAGTATTTCTTGGGCATAGAAGTTGCCAGGTCAAAACAAAGTGTAAATCTGTGCCAAAGAAAATATGTTCTTGATCTACTGGAAGAAACAGGACTGTTAGGTGCAAAACCGACTGAGACCCCTATGGAACCAAATGTTAAGTTGAGCAGTGATACAGGGGAAGTATTTGAAGATCCTAGAAGGTATAGACGATTAGTGGGGAAGCTGAACTATCTGACTATCACGAGACCCAACATCTCCTTTGCAGTCAGTGTGGTAAGCCAATTCATGCAGAACCCTCGTATATACTTTACTGGGATGCAATTCTTAGAATTGTAAGATATCTGAAGGGAGCTCCAGGCCGTAGACTATTGTATAAACCTGGAGGAAAACTTGAAGTAGTTGGGTACACAGATGTAGACTTGGCAGGCTCAATGAATGACAGAAGATCTACTACAGGCTATTGCACATTTCTTGGAGGAAATCTTGTGACGTGGAAGAGTAAAAAGCAGATGGTTGTGGCTAGAAGCAGTGTTGAAGCCGAGTATAGGGCTATGGCACACACTACCTATGAATTAGTGTGGTTGAGGAATCTCCTACAAGAAATTGGGTTCCACATGGATAAACCTATGAAATTGTACTGTGACAATCAAGCTACACTCCATATCTCATCCAGCCCTGTTTTTCATGAGAGAATGAAGCACATAGAGGTTGATTGCTACTTTGTGAGGGAGAAAGTTCTTGCTGGAGAGATAAGCACAGAACATGTGGGCTTGAATGATCAGTGGGCAGATTTGTTTACAAAAGCTCTAAGCTCAGGGAAAGCGAACTAGCTATGTAACAAGCTGGGATTATATGACTTATATTCTCCAGCTTGAGGGGGAGTGTAAAGTGAGCCGAATAAGGGTAGTTTAGTCATCTTATCTTTGTTAAGTTGTATGCTTATGTGGCAGTTTTATTAGAGACACTCTGCCCCACACTTAAGTAAGGGCAGTTTAGTCTTTGTAGAAATTATTAGAGACTAATTACTATTAAGGGGTCGACTGATAGGGTTTACCCATCAGATTCGACAGTCCCTTCTTTTCCTTCTTCTTCTTCTCTTCTTCTTACTCTTCTTCTTCTTCTTCCTCTTGCTGGTTCGATTACTGTAGCAGCAGTCGAAACTCTTTTCTTCAAGAAGGTCCACCAATTCCCATGTGCCATTTTTGTGTAAAGCATTGATATCTTCTTTCATTGCATCTATCCATTCAGGTACTAACAGAGCTTTTGCCACATTTTTAGAAATAGGGACACTTTCAATTGGAGAGAAAGGCACGAAAAGAAGATGAGATGTTCTCGTAAGAAACAAAATAAGAAATGGAAAGCTTAGTAGTGTAATATCTAAATCCCTTCCTTTGAGCAATAGGAAGGTCTAAGACATCAATAGTAGGAATGTCAATGGCCATAGGATTAGACACATCAATGGGATTAAGAGTTCCTACTAGGTGGTACTGCATCTAGATGATCAACGTCCCTTGCAACGATGAAAGAAGACACAAAACAATGGAGGATTGGAAAGAGGGGAAAGTTGAACTTGAAAACGTTGCTCCTCAGCCCTACTCCCCCCCCTGAAGAGAAATAGAAAAATAAAGGTCACTCTCAAAGAAGGACACATCCATAGAAACATAGTACTTCCGAGAAACGAGATCAAAACACCGGTAACCCTTTTGAGAAGAGGGATTCCATAGAAAGACACAAGGAATAGTATGAGGGTCAAGTTTACCACAAGTGGGGGGACAAATCTTAAATGAAATAACTACACCCAAACACATGTATAAAAATAAGAAATAAGAGTTTTAGGAAACATGATTTGATATGGGCTCTTGTACTCCAGCCACCAAGATGGCATACAATTGATGAGATATGCATCATATTAAATAGCCTCTAGCCAAAAAAGTTTTGGGACATTCATATGTATTATTAATCCACAAGAAACTTCAAGAAGATGGCAGTTTTTTCTTTCAGTAGCATCATTTTGTTGAGGTGTTGGGATCCACGTGAAACAAAAAACTCTACAATTTCACTATGAAAATACTCTATGGTATTGTCAGATTGGAAGATTTGGATTTCAGTTTGGAACTAGGTAAAAATCATTCATTAGAAATCTTTAACAATTTTTGGCACTTTATCCCTGGATCGCATCAAAAGGCAAAGTAATGAAATACTTATAGCCAATTTAGAAGGCAAAGTAACAGGGCCCCAAACATCAAAATAAACAATATGGAAAGGAAACTCAGATTTAATATTTCCTGAAGAAAAAAGAGTTCTATGATGTTTGCTCAACTCACAAGTTTGACATGTATATTTATACACTGACATTGACTGAAACAACTCCATAACAAAATATTCGATGACTCAAAAGATAAATGACCAAGACGGCTATGCCATAAATAGGCCTAACTCTTACTAAATTGACTCTTGGACTCTGTGACTACAAGACTAGCCTTATTCTCCAGCATGTAATGGCCGTCCACCATACTACATTAACCAATCGTCTTTCCCAAGGCCAAGTCCTATATCACACAAGAAGAAGGGAAGAAGGTTACTGAACAATTTAACGAATTTGTAATACTACAAACAAAAAACAAGTCGATAGGCAATTTGGAACATCGTTTGAAAGAGTAAGATCAAAGGGAAGGAAGATGGTTCCTTAACCAACTATGGTGGAGAAAGAACAATTAGTAGCCTCACCTTGTCCCTGCCAGAAAGATGATGGTGGGACCGAAAACAATTTAACTTACCAGTCATATGGTTTGAGGCCCCTAAATTAATTATCCAAGGAGAATATGGAAAATGAGAAGACACATGGAAAATTGTGGTAGAGTTACCTGACGTAAAAGCGAAGGCAGAGTTACCTATTGTGGCAGAACCGATGTAATTAATTGCCCTACCATACAACTCCAAATGGTCATGAAACAAATTAATAATATCTTACCTGGGATCAAAACCAGAAGGACGTTCTTGACTCACAATAGTAGTAGGCGATTGAGTCTCCTGAGAAGCCAAATATGTTGCATTAAATTTCCCTGGACCCTACCATCCTGGTTTCTTACTCTTAATCTTAACTTGATTTCTTACTTAACTTCTAAGCCCACTTTGGCTTCCCATGAAGGTCCTAACTCCCAAAAAGTATCAGGAGTATGCCTAGTCCTCTTGCAATAAGCGCACCACAATTTATCCTTGTCATCTACTTTCTTCTGGAAATCCCCCTTCTTAAAAGAACTTCCACCACCTGTACCTACATTCCCTTTAGCTGCTAAAGCCATTGATTCTTCCTCAAAACTATTCATCGAATTTCTCCTACTCTCCTCAAGGGCATACACTTCTTGGACAGATGAGAGGTCCTTACTTCCTTGGATCTGTACCCTAATAAACTTATATATAGGGTTTAGGCCTAGAAAAAAAAACAAACACCCATTGCTGTGAAACAAGAGATTTGTAAGCCTTGGCATCCTCATCCTCATCACACCTTCATCCTTTCTGATGAAGGTAAAGTCAAAGTAGCACACATAAAGACTCCCCTCCCCTTGTTTGGAAGTAGGCGATTCTGCTTGTAACTGATATATCTTTGCATAGTGCCATTGTTTTTTTTTTTTTTTTGATAAATGAGAGTAATTTTATTGAAAGAGTATCAGAAATACATGCAGCCTAGGAAGAGGCACGAGATGTTACCTCCCCCAAGGACTGAATCATAAGCACTAAAACATGCCCAAACCTGAGAAGCAAATTACAAATTAGCCCAAAACAGATCACTCCTTGACGCCCTTGCTTGGCCAGAGAGTCAGCCATTACATTTGCTGATCTGCTAACCCACTGGAACCTAACAGTCATATTTCTTGTCATCCATTTAACTTTCTTTACCAGATCCCTGTAGCCCCAACAAACTGTGTTTGGGCTATTCAGCCAGCCCACTACTACCTTGGAGTCTCCTTCTACTAAGAAATTGCTCACTCCTAATTGACTTGCCATCTGTATACCTTGTACCGCTGCTAGTAGCTCTGCCCTTACAGAATCACCTTCACCCACTGGTCCTGAGAAAAGAGACAACATATTGCTGTCTTTGTCTCTTAGAACCCCTCCAATTCCAGATGGCCCTGGGTTATCGTGGCAGCTACCATCAAAGTTCAATTTTACCACTCCATTCGGTGGGGGTTTCCATTTGCATAGTGCCATTGTTTAGAATAGTAGACTTAGCATGCTCCTAAATTTTGTAAGTTGTGTCAACCCATATAAAGTTTTTTCTCACATAAGGCTGCATAGACACTAAAAGCCGTGACATCGCCATTCTATTTTCCTAGTTCTACTTGCCATACTCTGCACTCCCAGACATAGGTTCCTTAATCTTACCATTGATATACCCTATCTTTTCCCTTGTAGTTATATACAACTTGATCTCCTTCGACCCCATTTCCATAACCTATATGGCCCTCTGATACGAAGCATAGGAAGGAGATCAGGTTTTGAACACTATTTATAAAGAATGACTAGAGTTGGAGAATGTGTTGTAATAATAGTTGTGCCATTAGTAAAGGCCACCTGGAAGAAAAGCTACCTGTCTTTGGGGTAGGATTACCTTGATTGGATCTACACTTGTGAATTTGCATGTGTACTATTTGTTAGTTTTTAATGGGTAAGTAAAAGTTTGGAAAAACTGATAAGGGGTTTCTTATGGGAGCCTGGAGAGGAGAAGGACCATAGAGTGTGTTGGGAGGTAGTGTGTACAAGTAAGAAGTTCAGTGGTCTAGGTTTAGGCAACACCCCTAAAAGGAATTTGGCTCTGCTAAGTAAGTGGTTATGGAGACTACCAACAAAAAAGGTCAAAACTATGGGCAAAGATGATTATAAGCATGGGCTTGTAGCTGATGGTTGGGACATTGGTTTGTGGGCTAGAGTAACAAGAGCTTCACCTTGGAGATCCATCCATGACATTTGACCTCTTTTCTTACCTTTCACTAAATACAACTTGTGTTTTGGAAACCTAGTTAAATTCTGTGAGCATGTATAGTTGGGGAACTCTCCATTGAAAGAATAGTTCCCATCCCCTTTTAACTTGTCTAACCTCAAGGATGAGCTTGTGTCTTCTTTTTTAGTGCTTTCTAGCTCTGGTTCTGGCTTTGCTTGGAATTTAGGGCTTAGGAGGGGACATGGAGATGCTAATAAAATTGTGTCTCTAACTTACTTCATAGTTTGGATGGGGTATTCTTGAATCCTTTAGTGTATGATTATTGGTTTTGGTGCCCTACTTCTTCCTTTTTCTTGGCCTTGAGCTAACCTATAGACATTTCCTTGGTGCCTTTTTCCTATTAAAGAGGTTTGGAGCAAACCTATTCCTCCCAGGGTTAGTGGTTTTTGTTGGGAAGTTATCCTTGAAAGAATCAATATTTTTTATCTCATTCAGAGAAAGAGATAAAATAGGTGTCTTTCCCCCAATTGATGTATCCTTTGTATGGCCAATGGTGAGGATTTATAGCAAAACGATTTATCAATTTAATGTAGTATGAAAGCAAAAGATTGGCAACATGTGTCTTGATTGTGGTCAAAACTAAGAATAAGTGTTGGAAATTTGGGAAGACCAACGTTCAAGGTGGGGGTAAGGATTTAGGAAGTGTTATTCTAGTGGTAGAAAGGCTAATGAAATCGCTTTTTTTATTTTGAAAAGTAAAGATGAAATTAATTAAATTAAAAAGAAATACAAAGGAAGGTGATAAGAAATTACCTGAGAGAAGAAAGACTGACTCCGACACTTCTTACACTAGAACAGTAGATAGACTCCAAAAAGAACAACAAAACTAACTCCTCTGGCACCAAAAACTATACCAAAAACAAAAGGACAACTTCACATGGCACAAAAGAAACTAACAAAAGAGACAAAGCTAAACTTCCCCATCAAAAACCTCCTGTTGGTTGTCACCATCTTCGTCCCATCTCTCCTCTTTGAGACATTTATTAGGTTCTCTAACACCAAAATTGGAATCCATTTCAGGAGCACGAACAAGATGACCAGCCCCCAGCTGCTTACCCGGGTTCGAGGAATTCTAAGAGTTCTCAATATCAAGAGCTTTCTCTAATGTTTCAGAGGTTTTATTGTTCCTTCTATTATACACCCTTTTATAGTTCTTCGTAGGCCTACACCCAACCAAACCAAGCTTTGGTCGGGAAAAAACTTTGGTTACATGAACAGTATGAGAGCATCTAACTCCAGAGGCTCCTCAAACCTTTTTGGATGTCACAGAGTCAGTTCCAATTAAATCCTCCTTAGCCTCCCCCTCCTACCCAAATCCGCACCGAACTTCTCGATAACCACTTCCTGAAAAATACGAAGATCAGCAACATTAGCAACCTCATCTTCGAACTGGGATAGGGAACAAAATTCCTCACCATCATTTTTTTTTCCACCACCCCAAGAGCAGTGTCTCCTTCTAGGGTGGCAACAACAAACCCACTGGCATCATTCTCCTTCTTTTTCAGACCAATGTCCTTTTCTTTGTGAATCTCCCTATGTACATTAATTTTGATTTCCTTTCTAGTCAAGAGAGGGGCCTTGGACGTTGGCCTAGAGTTCTTCTTTGGAAAAGTATCTTCAAGATCTTCTACGGCTCTATTACTTTTATCACAATGACCAGAGTCACCCATGATGTTTCTAGAGCTTTGAGACACAATGGGGTTCCCTACTAGACTAACAGCTTCTAGAACCACCGACTTTCCCAAGTTTTGATCGCAACTACCAGAGCAACTTCGTTGTAGCCAGGGTTATGGTTTGTGTCAATAGAAGTTGCAAACCTTTTAGTAACCTCTACCTTGAATGGGACATGAGGCCTACTCGCATGAATTGATAAAGGCACTGGTGAGTGGGCCCTGGTGATGTCTCCTTCTCCAACGTAGGACACCCCTTGAAGAGACTTTCCAACACCCTTGTCACATGACACTGAGTGGGCCTCGCCTCCCTCCTTTTTCAAGCTCTCCCCCAAATCATTCCTCTTTCCTTTCCCAAAGTCTCAAAAGTCCACAAAGCCGTCGTATCAACCCCACTAAAACTGATATTTTTTTATTCCCAAACAACTCTCATTTTCATCCTTCGAAACTATCTCTAAGAGTAGTCTTTCAACTTCCACCTTCATTCTCCAAATTTTTCAGTTGGTTGAGTCTGAGAGTCAACTTGCATCTCCTTTCTCCTGACTTCTTCATTCCTCACCAGATAATAAACATGGTGTAACTCAGGCAATTCATCTCTCCCTAGATTTTGTGACCTTATACCCTCATACACTAGGTCCAGGCCAGCCAAGAACTTAAAGGCCTTGCTCTCTTCAATCTAGTTATCATGTCTCTCCTTGTTCCTGGCATTTTCCCAATCCAATATCAAGTGATGGTCAAGTTCTTCCCAAAGACCCTCCAGAGTTGCAAAGTATGTTGCAACTGTCATATCCCCTTGCCTTAAGGCAGCAGTGTCTTGATTCAATATGTAGATTCTAGCATTGTTTTTCTTCTGTCCATAGGTCTTAGACACCTTTTCCCAAATCTTGGCTGTTGTAAGTAAGTGATGAACAGTCCTGGCAACCCGAGGAGTCATAGAGGCAAGCAACCAGGACATAACAATGGCATTCTCCTTGCGCCACACAACATACTCTGCACTGCCAACCTTGAAGGGATAGGAAATCTATCATATGGACGCCCAAGATTGCGGAATAAAGGAGGGCGAATTTCAAAAATTTTTCTTTCCCTTCAACTGGGAATCGAATTCCCTATTTAGAAAATCATATTTTCAAGGATCATTCTTGAACCATAAACTAAACTAGATCTGAACCAAAAGGAGGAGAGAGATATAATACCTGATACAGAGAAACAATGTCTCTCAATGGAGGTGTTCACGCCCAAGGTAGAAACCAAAATCTGCTCCCACTGAATATGGCATAGTGCAAGGTGGAGCAGAATCAGTAGTGTCCTTCCTAAGAACTTGATTCTTCCCAAGAATCACCTGGACATCTTGTGAATACAACTCCTACCAATCTTTTCTCCAAAAGATTGGAATCAAGATCTGATCTTGATTTCTCCCAAGTAATGGAGATCGAACTGCTATAGGCAGTGGCTGCAGGAAGGAGGCGGCTAGAGAGAATTTGCAGGGTGCAGAATTCTCTCCTCTGTGATCTCAGCTCTGAAGACAAGACTGTTGCTGGTGATTGTGTGTCTAAAGGCTGCCGCCCCCTCTTCCTTTTATAGACTTAAAGGGATCAGCTCTTAATCCCATTAGGAGTTGCTAACCCAAATCATATATGGATTAGAAGAACCTTTAAGATAAGGGATAATCCTTATCTTATCTGCAGATTAGATCAGCCAGTTTCTAATCTAATTAGGAAGTTTCCAAATCTAAATCTCATTTAGATCTTGGACTCTCTGAGTGGATAGGGTGTGAGCCCAATCCTATCAGCTAATCTTATCTCAGAATTTGCCCCTTAAATACTAATCAAATTAGCCCAGTTCGAAATGGGCTTAAGGCCCATTTAGGGTTATGTATTCATTAAACCTTCCAAACTGCTGCCCAGTTGGGCTTTCTTGTATGGCATGGGACCCAAACATTGATCTACACATCAGCCACATGGGTTCAGCCCAGCCTTTGTTACAAGGCCTGGCCGAATACACTGTTATGGACAGTGCACCCCCTGAAACCCATCAGATGGGTTCTATGGGCCCAACACTTACCCTAAGTGGTCCCTGGGCCAAACCACCTTGTAACACCCAGGGACTATGGGCAGATGCAAGATTAGCCCATCAGGTATTATCCTTAATGGCCTTACACTTAACCTCTCAGCCCAAAATGATCATACACTGCCCGACAAGAGAGGACCTCTCCCTCGGCTGCAAGGAACAGTGTTGCACTCTCTCAAGTATGGATCCCAGGAATTAAAACCTTTTGCAAACATTTCAAAACCATAATATATATACTTTTTATATCTCATATAAAATATATTTTGCAAAACAAATCTCAACGATTGAAATCGGCTGCCAAGAGTCTTGGTTTCTGTCAGTGAGAGTGCATCCCCGATCATTACCTTTGTCCGACAAAGGAGCTGATCCTGTCACTATGATCACCCACTCAGATGAATTCTTAGACTGTCCCAACATACCCAGGTTTTGACCCTCGCTAAGGATCTCACTGATTGGTATATCAAAGACAGCCCAATCCGACACCTAGT